>NC_083101.1:65952875-66165555 GCF_949774975.1 Lagenorhynchus albirostris | reverse complement strand
GTGTCAACTCAGACTTAGTAATATTTAGAGTCCTGATAACTGCCTTCTCCTTCCCTAGATACAAGATCCCTCTCTTCTATTAGGAAACTGGGACGAGGGGGTATTACACTAAAATAATACACTGTTCCCTTTACTAGTAAATGTCTCCACAAATGGACCTGGGGCTCCACTCCACCCTCACCTCTCAGCTCAAACTTCTTTTCCAAAAGTGACCAATTACCTCTTGGTCACAAATCAGATGGCCTTTTCTTCATCTTCATTCTCCTCTCCCTAATAAGTAACACTGACCTTTGTCCACTCCCTTGTTGAATTCTCCTATTCCCTTCTCTCATGGATGCTTTATACTCCTTGGGCCAGCGTGATGAAGTGGTTAAGAGGACAGGCTCTGGAGTCAAATCCTGTCTCCACCAATTATGAGTGCTGATCCTAACTTCTTAGTAACTTGGTGTCCCCATGTATAAAATGGGGGAAATAACAGTGCCCAACTCATAGGGCTGTATTAAATGAATTAATTTATGTGAAGAGCTTAGAAGAGTGTCTTCCATCTAGCCTACATTTACAGAGTACTTGCTGCTATTACTATCTTTACTACTGCTATGGTCGTTGTTATAGCTGCAGCTTTTATTATTACTACTATTTCTTCCTACCTCTTTGGTGCCTTTTCATTGGTCTCTTCTCAGCCCCATCTGTCTTTCCTCCAGACTCCTAAGTGTATGTGTGTTCTTGGCCTGCTTCTTTTTTTCTTGCTGCCTGAGGGAAATCTCATTGGGTCAGATTTGCTTGTGTACCACTCAGATCCTCTCAACCCCACTTTCCCCTACAACCAGTGCTGTGGTGACCAGTCCTCACGGGCTTCGACCAGCTTCTCACAGGTGCAACCCACAGCACCTCACTCTGGGTCCCTAACAGGCGCCTCTTGCTTCTCAACATGGGCCACCTGCAGGAAACTTGCTATACAAACATGCAGCTAAATCTGTTCTTCTGAGGCCATCCTTGACCAGAGGGGGACAAGAGGCACTTCCTTCTCCCTTTCCGCCTTTGGGTGAGTGGTTCTGAACCTCATTTCAAACAGCTGCTCACAAGGTCCCAGGACAGAAACACCAGTCACCCTTACTAGTAAACATTTTGAGAGTGGGTTCTTGACTGGCTTTCCCTCCTTCCCTGTTTTTACTCCTTTCTAACTCCTCCTCCCTGGGATCAAATTTCCAGACGAATTTCCTGCCTCAGGTTGTTTTTGGGGAAAACCAAGCTAAGACACTCATCTATTAGGTCATGTAGTACTTAACTTCAAGGACTATCCTCAGTGCAGTTTTATGTCTAAGGTAGGGACTTCAATTAATTTGGAGCCTAAGACTAGCCTTTGGGGGAAGGGCGACACTGGAATAGGCCCCTCTGGTTACCTAAATGAAAAGTAAGTAGCCACCCGCGGTCCTGGGAGAAATTGAAAAGTTTCTGAGCACTGGTACTCAGTGTACTGCATTCCCACATAAAGTCCTGTGTTTACTTAAGACAGTTTCTCTGAGCTGACAGTTTCTTCTTGCCTTTGTTTTGTTGGGGTGGAGGTGGGGAATAGGTTTTTTATTTGTTGAAAGGTGGGTTTTGTTTGTTTGCTTTTGATAGAGATGAGCTGATGAGAGAAACGTTTTGGTGTGTGGAGTTAGGAGAGGGATGATTTGAAGATGAGAAACAGAAGGGAGAAGTTGAAGCAGCAGATTTCCTGTGTGACTTTATGGGACTAGTAAGGGCAACCTTTTTCAGGAGCTGGTGACAAAATGTGGCAACAGGTTGCAGATTAGATCTTGTCCCTCCCTCATTCCCAGCCTGCACACTTACCCAGAATAATTCTAACACCCCGGAAGTCAAGGCTTTCGCAGCATCACCGAACCACAGACTTGCCTCAGACACCACTGTTGCCTGAAGATCACTGCCAGCAGAGGCAGCGCCATTTTCTTGAGCACCTCAGGGCAGCAGCATCCGTTCGAGGAGCAAAGCTGGGGTGAGCGTGGTCGATGACGTGGGCAGACTGGACTATGGGCACATATCAGGCATCCTTTTGGGGACTTTCAGAATTTATTAGGGCATACTTAGGTTAGAGATTCATCTCTCAGAGGTCCTCTTGGTCTTCCCTATCTTCAGAGCCTTTAGAAATTTGTTCCCACCATGACACTGCTATGGTGACCAGTCATGAGTCCATAGGGTAAAACACAAAAGTCCTCACCTCATCCCATACCTACCACATGTTGTCCCTCGCCTGGGAGCTTCCTTATAAGAGTCTGTGGCTTTCAAGGCAGTGGGATCCCTGCAGTGCCCATGCAAGAGCCACCTGAAAGCCTGACAGAGTTCTTACTCTATAGTGCAAACACTGACCTATGTGAAATGGAGCCAGAGAGTAAATTAATCCCTCTTCCTCCCCCATGGTTCTCCCAAGAACTAGTAATTTCTATGGAATCTTGGAAGGTTGAGTAATCAATCATCCTTGATACCAAGGGGTGGCAATGTCATGAATACACTCTTATGCCAGCTCCTCTCCTTTGCTGCCTCACTCCCTTTTCCCCTCATTCCGGTAAACTGGGGTTAAAGTCCCTAACAAAGAAGTGGCGCGCAAGCTTTTGCATCAGGCTCTGCTTTCTGGGGAACAAAGAATGGTTGGGCAATCGATCAGTGGGGTTGGAGCCAGTGTAATCTGGGATATTAAAACGCAAGACCCTCATTTTATACTTCTCAGTCTAGTGAAGGCAGGTAAATGAAGTTGTATCTTCTTCTCTAGATCAAAATACGGAGCACTAAATGCTCCCCAACACAAGTCTCCTATTTTCTTCATACCGGACATCTCCACCCAGCTGTCTCTCAAAAACTTCCAACTCAATATATGCACAACTGACCTCACTTGGGCCTGCTCAACCTTCCCTTGAACTGAAAAAATGATTCATGCTCTAAGTTCCCTGTTTCAGTTGTCCTTTTTATCCTAATCATCACCCTCATCTACCGGATTAGAAAACTCAGAGTAAGCTTTAACTCCTCGTTCTCTAGAATACGTCACAACTAGTCGTTGCCTACTTGTTCTTTCTGGCTCCTCCATACCTGCTGCACCGGTCCCCTTTTCTCTGTCCTCGCTGCCACTGTACTGGTTGAGGCTCGTGTTAACATTTGCTGCAAGTATTGTGAGAGTATCCTAACTGGGTTCCCTGTTTCAGTCTTTCCCCTCTCTGATCCATCTTGTCAATCCCCCCAACCACAAACCCATTACTGTATTCTTCATGTGCCACAAGCTCCAAGATTTTAAGACCACAGTCAAAGTTACCCTTGAAAATTTCTTAAATATTTTGGCCTAGGAAGTACAGTATAAACTAGTTTTGCAAACATACTAGCAAGCAAACATAAGTGCACTGAATTTATATCTCCTGGTAAATCCAACATAGCTGGTTATTTTTCTTGTGTTAGAACAGATTGTAGTCTTCATGTTAAACACTCAGTGGAGTAGTTGACTTGCATTTAAAGGTGATGTTGTATGAAACATGCAGACCTTTAAAACTATGGTCACCCTGACTGAGATGATATGCTCACACCATGAGAAGCACTTAAGAGCTGAGACTACTGAGGAAAAGAACCATTCACAGCTCCCACCTCACTCTCACTCTGGACATGTGCTTATTGAGTGGGAAGGCAGGCAAAGCTAGCCGCTCTCTTAAATCATTGTCTCTTGCTCTCACTCACATTTCCCAGAGCACTGGTTGAATTGGGATAAAGTAAATGTATATATGATGTGGCTACACTGTACATATTTTTGTGTCACCTATGGACCCAATGCCTGCATGTAGTAGGCAATTGACTAGTGAAGACACATGATAATAAATTGAATCAGGACAACCTAATCAGGTCCTGGTTCTAACATAGCAAACTGTCTGATTCGGGCAAGTCACTTTAACATACTGTGACTAAATATATTGATTCATAAAAGTATATAGGTGGTTTATTTCCCCCATAGTCACTTTATTTTGCTTGCGTACAATGGACTATATACCTTTTACTATTAATAATGATAACTATAATTATATAAATTATTTTGTATCAGACTAGACGGATCTTTTCATAAATTGTTTATTATTTAACACACATTAATTAACCCTGAAAAGGGTTGCATATCGGGGTTTACATGAACCCTATGAACAAGCTAAAAAGCTCTTCTAATTATGAACAGTATGAAGAGCTTACATAAATGTATTTTTCAGTCTTTTTTTTTTTGGTTATAAAACCAAGAGTCATTCTCCAAGTGTCCAGTAACAACTCTTGGTGTTGGGCAGCATTAACAAGCTTTTGCTGTAGCAGATAGAATTGTATTGATACACTGCAACTTGTTGAACCTAAGACAACTTGCTGTTAATAAACAAATATTTTAAGAAGAAGAAAGCAAAAAGGATTTTCAATTAGAAAGAAACACGGTGATTTCTTGGCACTTAAAATGTTCATTTTATACTTACTGAAAAGGCCTTCAGTCTCAGAGCACTTCTTTTAAAAATAATATTTATGTGTTGGGGGCGGAGTCAAGATGGCAGTGGAGGAGGACGCAGAGTTTGCATCTTCCCACAACTAGGGCGCCTGGCAGATGCTGGTGGGGGACCTTGACGCCCAAGGAGATGGAAGGAACCCTCGAGTGACTGGGTAGGACATGGGGGGAGAGGGGGGAGGAGAAGTGGAGGCCAGAGAGGACCAGTGCCCCTGAGGGGTGGCTGGGAGCAGGGAGGGTTCCCATGCCTGGAGGGGCCCTTGGCGGATCAGAAGATCTAGGGGAGTGCACCTAACATTTCACTTGCCCAATTGGGCCCCAGGAAGCCTGCGGGGCTCCTGGGCTGGGTCCTCCACCTCTGAGACCCGCTCTGGGCCGCATCGGTCATAGGGGCATAGGAGGGAAAGGGGGGAGAAGAGGAGAGGTGGACAAGGATGGGCCCTCTGGGATTGGAGGATCAGGGCAGGCGCAGCTGGTGTTTCCCCTGCCCACTCAGGACTGGGAAGCCTTCTGGGCTTTTAGGTCTGGTCCCCCGTCTTCCAGGGCCCCCTCTGGCCATGTGGGTCCTAGGATCATGGGTGGGGGGAGAAGAGAGGCCTAAAGGGAGGGCCCCTCCAGGATCAGAGGATCAGAGGGGAATGTGCCTAGCATTTCTTCTGCCCAGGACCCTAGCAGGCTCACTGGGCCCAGTCCTCCACCCTCCAAGGCCTGAGGCACTCCTGGTCCCCTCCTGCTGCATTGAGCCTAAGACCCACCCCCCAACCACCCCAAGGCCTTTTCCAGCCCCGTGGGTCCTAAGCATAGGCCCTGCCCACTGCCTAAATCCTGCCCTGGCCTAAGCCCTGCTCTCCGCAGCCAAGGCCTTTTCCGGATTTTTTTTTTTTCTCCTCTTTTTTACTATTGTGGCTCTGTTTTACCTTCTGGTAGTTGTTTGATCTACATTTTTATTTTTTTATTCTTTCTAACATATCTGTTAGTTTTCTAATCTTATTTTATTTTTTACTTTTCGTTACTGTTCTGCTCTTTTTTTCATTTTTCCTTTTTTTTGTTTTTTGCCGCCCCACATGGCTTGTGGGATCTTGGTTCTTGAGCAAGGGGTCGGTCCAGAGCTCCTGCAGTGGGAGCTCCGAGTCTGAACCACTGGACTAACAGAGAACCTCAGACCCCGGGGAATATTCATCAGAGTGAGGTCTCCTGGAGGTCCTCATCTCGGCACCAAGATCCATCTCTACCCAACAGCCTACAAACTCCAGTGCTGGAAGCCACAGGCCACAGATGACAAAAAAATATGTCACAGATGAAAGAGCAAGGTAAAAGCCTACAAGATCAAATAAATGAAGAGGAAATAGGCAACCTACCTGAAAAAGAATTCACAGTAATAATAGTAAAGATGATCCAGAATCTTGGAAATAGAATGGAAGCACGGATTGAGAAAATACAAGAATAACAGAATCAATAACAGAATAACTGAGTCAGAAGAACAAATAAGTGAGCTGGGGACAGAATGGTGGAAAAAACTGCCAAGAGCAGAATAAAGAAAAAAGAATGAAAAGAACTGAAGACAATCTCAGAGTCCTTTGGGACAACACTAAATGCACCAACATTTGAATTATAGGGGCCACAGAAGAAGAAGAGAAAAAGAAAGGGTCTGAGAAAATATTTGAAAAGATTATAGTCGAAAACTTCCCTAATATGGGAAAGGAAATAATCACCCACCCAAGTCCAGGAAGCACAGAGAGTCCCATACAGGATAAACCCTAGGAGAAACACACCAAGACACATATTAATCAAACTAACAAAAATTAAATTAAAAGAAAAAATATTAAAAGCAGCATGGGAAAAGCAAAAAATAACATACAAAGGAATCCCCATAAGTTTATCAGCTGATTTTTCACCAGAAACTCTGCAGGCCAGAAGGGAGTGGCAGGATATACTTAAAGAGATGAAAGAGAAAAACCTAAAACCAAGATTGCTCTACCCAGCAAGGATCTCATTCAGATATGACAGAGAAATCAAAAACTTTACAGACAAGCAAAAGTTAAGAGAGTTCAGCACCACCAAACCAGCTTTACAACAAATGAAAAAGGAACTTCTCTAGGCAGGAAACACAAGAGAAGAAAAAGACCCACAAAAACAAACCCAAATCAATTAAGAAATTGGTAATAGGAACATACATATTGATAATCACCTTGAATGTAAATGGATTAAATGTTCCAACCAAAAGACTCAGACTGGCTGAATGGATACAAAAACAAGACCCATATATATGCTGTCTACAAGAGACCCAATTCAGACCTGGGGACATATACAGACTGAAAGTGAAGGGATGGAAAAAGATATTCCCTGCAAATGGAAATCAAAAGAAAGCTGGAGTAGCAATACTAGTATCAGATAAAATAGACTTTAAAATAAAGACTGTTACAAGAAATAAGGAGGGACAATACATAATGATCAAAGGATCAATCCAAGAAGATATAGAAATTATAAATACTTATGTACCCAACATAGGAGCACCTCAATACATAAGGCAAATACTAACAACCATAAAAGGGGAAATTGACAGTAACACAAACATAGTAGGGGACTTTAACACCCCACTTGCACCAATGGATAGATCATCCAAACAGAAAATAAATAAGGAAACACAAGCTTTAAATGACACAATAGACCAGATAGGTTTAATTGATATTTATAGGACATTCCACCAGAAAGTGGCAGAATATACTTTCTTCTCAAGTACACATGGAACATGCTCCAGGATGGATCACATCTTGGGTCAAAATTCAAGCCTCAGAAAATTTAAGAAAACTGAAATTGTGGTCACCTTTTTGACCACAATGCTATGAGATTGGAAATCAATTACAGGAAAAAAACTGTAAAAAAAAGCAAATACATGGAGGCTAAACATTATGCTACAAAATAACCAAGAGATCACTGAACAAATCAAAGAAGAAATTAAAAAATACATAGAAACAAATAACAATGAAAACACAACGACCCAAAACCTATGGGACACGGCAAAGCAGTTCTAAGAAGGAAGTTTATAGCAATTCAAGCTCACCTCAAGAAACAAGAAAAATCTCAAATAAACATTCTAACCTTACACCTAAAGCAACTAGAGAAAGAAGAACAAAGAAAACAAAAAGTCAGTAGAAGGAAAGAAATCATTAATCAGAGCAGAAATAAATGAAATAGAAATGAAGAAAACAATAGCAAAGATCAATAAAACTAAAAATTGGTTCTTTGAGAAGATAAACAAAATTGATAAACCTTTAGTCAGGTTCATCAAGAAAAAAAGGGAGAGGATGCAAATCAATAAAATTAGAAATGAAAAAGGAGAAATCACAACTGACACTGCAGAAATACAAAGAATTATAAGAGACTAC
This sequence comes from Lagenorhynchus albirostris, assembly GCF_949774975.1. Taxonomy (NCBI): domain Eukaryota; kingdom Metazoa; phylum Chordata; class Mammalia; order Artiodactyla; family Delphinidae; genus Lagenorhynchus; species Lagenorhynchus albirostris. The sequence continues at coordinate 66,157,665 of NC_083101.1, read as the reverse complement.
TACAAACAACTATATGCCAATAAAATGGACAACCACAAAGAAATAGACAAATTCTTAGAAAGGTACAATTTTCCAAGACTGAACCAGGAAGAATTAGAAAATATAAACAGACCTATCACAAGTAATGAAATTGTAATTAAAAATCTTCCAACAAACAAAAGTCCATGACCAGATGGCTTCAAAGGCAAATTCCATCAAACATTTAGAGAAGAACTAACACTGATCCTTCTCAAATTCTTCCAAAAAATTGCAAAGGGAGGAACACTCCCAAATTCATTCTACGAAGCCACCGTCACCTGATACCAAAACTAGACTAAGATATCACAAAAAAAGAAAATTACAGACCAATATCACTGATGAAAATAGATGCAAAAATCCTGAATAAAATACTAGCAAACAGAATCTAACAGCACATTAAAAGGTGCATACACCATGGTCAAGTGGGATTTATCCCAGGGATGCAAGGATTCACCAATATATGCAAATCAATCAATGTGATACACCATATTAACAAATTAAGGAATAAAAATCATATGATCATCTCAAAAGATGCAGAAAAAGCTTTTGACTAAATTCAACTCCAATTTATGATAAAAACTTTCCAGAAAATGGGCATGGAGGGAACCTACCTATTACCTCATAATAAAGGCCATATATGACAAACCCACAGGAAGCATCATACTCAATGGTGAAAAACTGAAAGCATTTCTATTAAGATCAGGAACAAGACAAGGATGTCCACTCTTATTCACATAGTTTTGGAAGTCCTAGTAATGGCAATCAGAGAAGAGAAAGAAATAAGAGGTATACAAATTGGAAAAAAAGAAGTAAAACTGTCACTGTTTGCAGATGACATGATACTATACATAGAAAATCCTAAAGATGCCACCAGAAAACTACTAGAACTAATCAATAAATTTGGTAAGGTTGCAGGATACAAAATTAACACACAGAAATCTCTGGTATTCCTATACACTAACAATGAAAAATCAGAAAGAGAAATTAAGGAAACAATCCCATTTACCATCGCAACAAAAAGAATAAAATACCTAGGAATAAACCTACCTAAGGAGGCAAAAGACTTGTACTCAGAAAACTATAAAACACTGATCAAAGAAATCAAAGATAGCATAAACAGGTGGAGAAATATACCATGTTCTTGGACTGGAAGAATCAATATTGTGAAAATGACTATAATACCCAAAGCAACCTACAGATTCAATGCAATCCCTATCAAACTACCAGTGGCATTGTTCACAGAATTAGAACAAAAAATTGTACAATTTGCATGGAAACACAAAAGACCCTGAATAACAAAGGCAATCTTGAGAAAGAAAAATGGAGCTGGAGGAATCAGGTTCGCCAACTTCAACCTATACTACAAAGCTACAGTAATCAAGACAGTATGGTACTGGCACAAAAACAGAGATGTAGATCAGGGGCTTCCCTGGTGGCGCAGTGGTTAAAAATCCACCTGTCAATGCAAGGGACATTGGTTCCAGCCCTGGTCCAGGAATATACCACATGCCATGGAGCAACTAAGCCCATGCGCCACAACTACTGAGCCTCCACTCTAGAGCCCATGAGCCACAACTACTGAGCCTGCGTGCCACAATTACTGAAGCCCGTGCACCTAGAGCCTGTGTTCCACAACAAGAGAAGCCATGACAATGAGAAGCCCGAACACCACAATAAAGAGTAGCCCCCACTCGCCGCAACTAGAGAAAGCCCGTGAACAGCGACAAAGACCCAACACAGCTAAAAAAAAAAAAACCAAATTAATTAATTAATTTAAAAAAAGAAATATAGATCAATGGTACAGGAAAGAAAGCCCAGAGATAAACCCATGCACATATGGTCACCTTGTCTTTGATAAAGGAGGCAAGAACTTACAATGGAGAAAAGACAGCCTATTCAATAAGTGGTGCTGGGAAAACTGGACAGCTACATGTAAAAGAATGAATTTAGATCGCTACCTCACACCATGCACAAAAATAAAACCCACATGGATTAAAGACCTAAATGTAAGACTGGACACGATAAAACTCTTAGAGGAAAACATAGGAAAAACACTCTTTGACATAAACCATAGCAAGATCTTTTTTACCCACCCCCTAGAATAATGAAAACAGAAACAAAAATAAACAAATGGGACCTAATGAAACTTCAAAGCTTTTGCACAGAAAAGGAAACCATAAACAAGATGAAAAGACAACCCTCAGAGTGGGAGAAAATATTTGCAAATGAAGCAACAGACAAAGGATTAATCTCCAAAATATACAAGCAGCTCATGGAGCTCAATATCAAAAAAAAAACAACCCAATCCAAAAATGGGCAGAAGAGCTAAATAGACATTTCACCAAAGATGACATACAGATAGCCAAAAGGCACATGAAAAGATGCTCAACATCACTAATTATTAGAGAAATGAAAATCAAAACTACAATGAGGTATCACCTCACGCAGGTCAGAATGGACATCATCAAAGGGACTTGAGGACATGGGGAGGGGGAAGGGCAAGCTGGGATGAAGTAAGAGAGTGGCATGGACTACCAAATGTAAAATAGGTAGCTAGTGGGAAGCAGCCACAGAGCACAGGGAGATCAGCTCAGTGCTTCGTGACCACCTAGAAGGGTGGGATGGGGTGGTGGGAGGGAGACACAAGAGGAAGGAAATATGGGGATATATGTATATGTAGAGCTGATTCACTTTGTTATAAAGCAGAAACTAACATACCATTGTAAAGCAATTATACTCCATAAAGATGTTAAAAAAAAAAAAGGAATAGCTATCATCAAAAAATCAACAATAAATGCTGGAGAGGGTGTGGAGAAAAGGGAACCCTCTTGCACTGTTGATGGGAATGTAAATTGATACAGCTGCTATGGAGAACAGTATGGAGTTTCCTTAAAAAACTAAAATTAGAACTACCATATGACCCAGCAATCCCACTCCTGGGCATATACCCTCAGAAAACCATAATTCAATAGAACACATGTACCCCAGTGTTCATTGCAGCACTATTTACAATAGCCAGGACATGGAAACAACCTAAATGTCCAATGATAGATAAATGGATAAAGAAGATGTGGTACATATATACAATGGAATATTACTCAGCCATAAAATGGAACAAAATTGAGTTATTTGTAGAGATGCAGATGGACCTAGAGTCTGTCATACTGAGTGAAGTAAACCAGAAAAAGAAAAAGAAATATATATTAACACATACATGTGGAATCCTGAAAATTGGTACAGAGGAACCTATTTGTAGGGCAGGAATAGAGACATAGACGTAGAGAATGGACATGTGGACACTCGAGGGAAGGGCAGGGTGGGACGAATAGAGAGATTAGGTTTGACATAAATACACTACCATGTGTAAAATAGATGGCTAGTGGAAACCTGCCGAATAGCACAGGGAGCTCAGCTCTGTGCACTGTGATGACCTAGATGGGTGGGATGGGGGGGTTGGGAGGAATGTCCAAGAGGGAGAGGATATAGGTAGACATATAGCTGATTCACTTCATTGTACAGCAGAAACTAACACAACATTGTAAAGCAATTTTATTCCAATAAAATAATAATATTTATTTATTTATTTGGTTGCGCCAGGTCTGATTTGCAGCAGGTGGGCTCCTTAGTTGCAGCATGTGAACTCTTATTTGTGGCGTGCATGTGGGATCTAGTTCCCTGACCAGGGATCGAACCCCAGCCCCCTGCATTGGGAGTGTGGAGTCTTATCCACTGTGCCACCAGGGAAGTCTGCATCAGAGCGCTTTTTAAAAATTACATATCACCTCTTCTACATACATAGGAAAGGTGGGCAAAATAACTTGGTTGAATTCTTCCTAACCCTGCTGCACATTCAAAGGCTGTCTTCTGAATTACTTTCCCACTCAGGATTGTTGTTGTCCATGTTTTCTAATACAGTACTTTCCTCTGTTCATCGAAGGCACTGGTGATGCTGCATTTCTTAAAAGTATGTATCAAAGAATTAAACAACTGGTCTTGAGTTCTTGAGTCTTTGACTTTAGCTTTGGAGATAAAGCTCCTTACATCTCATTCATCATCTCCCCACTCCCTCCCTATCATCATTTAGTCTTGAAGCGTTAAAAAAGATGTTCCACTATATTCTACACTTGTGATTTTCTTCCAAGACCCCAATGTACATTTTGCAGTTTTGATGCTGGCATGTTTTATGTTTACATGGGCACAGTAAGTACACTGAGACAACAGTTACTGTAAGTCACTACTGATTATAAAGCACACCCCATTTCAGAAATGTTAAAATGCAGGGGGGGGGCTTCCCTGGTGGCGCAGTGGTTGAGAGTCCGCCTGCCGATGCAGGGGACGCGGGTTCGTGCCCCGGTCTGGGAGGATCCCAAGTGCTGCGGAGTGGCTGGGCCCGTGAGCCATGGCCGCTGAGCCTGCGCGTCCGGAGCCTGTGCTCCGCAACGGGAGAGGCTGCAACAGTGAGAGGCCCGCGTACCGCAAAAAACAAAACAAAACAAAACAAAACAAAATGTAGGGGGAACGAAAGGCATCTTAGAATTGATAAAGTGTGTTAAGTTGCAAGGTCACAGGCAGAGGAGTTTTGCATTAGAATGTTTAAAGAGGAGAAAACTAGGTCAGAGAACCAGTAATTTGGAATCACTTGAGACCTGTCAGGCAAATTACCTGAGGCCAAATGGTCACAAATGATTCCAAAGCACCCTCTACTGCATCAAACTGCCTCTTCTCAGAATCCTAGCCAGCCTGCAAGTTAGATTTTACCCTAAAACAGCTTCCGATTCCCTTATTCTTCTACTGTGAGTGGGGCCTCCAGTCATTGGTCATCACTCCTCCGGTGACCTCAGCGGGAGGTGTTGCTGTATGGTTTCCCCCAATGTCTTTGTGACTCTTCTATTTATTAGTACAGTCAACAAGGGGTCTTCAGTCTCCAAGAAACCAAATGAGACAAATAATATCACATGGCCAAAATGAAGACATTTTTACCAGAGAAGAATGAAGCACAGCAGTTTTAACTGACCAGAGATTTGGCAACATGTTTTACGGATTTCATTGTCCACCATTTGGCTTGTTGGCAGTCAATGAAACCAAGTGCAAAACTCCAATTATTGCCTCATTTTTACCTAAACTCTACATTTTCTCTGGTTTTCCCCTAATTGTAATACTTTCATTCTACATCTGAAAATCTGGTATAGATTTAAGTATTTCCAAATAACATCAGGGGTTTCTGTTAACTTGCTATACTTTTATAACACTTGATCATGGCAGGCAAACTTTAGGTATTAGCTTTCCTAGTGCTGGATGATTCTTGATCTACTAGCTGTCTGTAGTATATGAGGCCATCCTCCAGGAGGCATCTACTGTGTGTTTCCCAGCAATACATGTGACAAGGATGAAATTAAATTAAAATAGAAGCATTCGCTCCACCCTACTGCCAAGAAGAAAGCATTCTCTGTGCGTGACGTGCTACAGGACTTGGGTCTCTGTTTTAACAATTGTAGTAATAAGTAGAACTGCAGAATTGAAGGCAGTAGAAGCAGAGAGTAGATTAATGTACATAGGAAGGGACATCATACTGCCCTAAGAAGGAAAAATCTGCAAAGGGAGAGAAAAAGAAACAGACTATGCATTAACTAGAGTTTTGAGAGAAAGATATAGAAAAGTACTAACAAGCTACTACTAAGACTTTCAGGAGAGACCAATGTAACAAGAATTTTTATAAAGGTTTACTTTACTCAGTAGTGTGAGATGTAATTCCTTCCCTTTGCAGAATCTTTAAAAAATAATTTAGTAGAGACACATTATTTTTCAAGACTTTGGAGAATTCAGATTTATATATATATATTTTTTGGAAGGAGCTTTTTACCAAAAAAATAAATAAACTTAGAACAAGAGATAGGGGGCCCCTCTTGATGTTAGTTACAACATATAACCTCATGATTCTTCTGCCTGTTTTCTGATGTTACATTGGCTGTCAAACTCAATAAAGAATTTCCAAAGCCCAGCACCATTCGTCCCTATTCTGCGATTAATAAACACATAGAAGAATGACTGTCCACACCTAAGACTGTCTTCTTTTCTAGGGCCAGACAACAAATCTTCCATGTTAAAAACACAGGTGGTGAGTAGAAGCTGATATGGAGTAAGAGAGAAAACATATTAAATAATCTCTGTGTACCATCTTCTGAACAGTACAGGACTGGAGGCAGTGACCCTTCCCTGACTTCCCTGACCCCCTCAATAAAATTCCAGCAGAGGTAAGAATGCCTGGAGTTCTTTGTGCTTTCCTTAAATTGTAGGAAAAATAGGAGCTTAAATGGAACCTCTATTACAAATATTGGACAAGCCAAACATATTAACAATAAAATTCTCAAATATTTTGCCAACCCCATTTTTTCAGAGGTTAAACACTCTTCTCTCCTACCCTCTGATATTATTGTAAGTACTAAGTAACACTTTATTATATAAAATGGCCTGCCAGTTCTAACTGCTATGTGCAAAATTTGCTAAATCACAAAGTAAGGGTACATATGAAGCTGCTTATAGAAAATTGCAAAGCATTTAAGTGATGGGAAGAGAATGTTATGATTGGCAGGAATATACATTTACTCTACCTAAAATTGAGGAGGCTATGTAAACAAAGTCAACTTTCCATAGACAAATGATCCCCCACTCCCAATTTTGTAAGTAACACCAAAAATGAAAAGGATATCCATGAAAAGTGATCCCTGTGAGACAATGTATGACACTGGCATAATATAACATGTAAATATCATTTTTTGTTGGACCACAGTAAAACACAGCCTAAAGCAGTCTGCTGTTGAATTTTGTTCTCCAATTTACCACTGCACAGTTTGTAATGAAACTTAACAATGAATAAAACGTGGAAATAATTAAGTTCAAAACAGCAGTTATTACCACAGAGCTAAGTTCTCCCTCCTAATACTTGGAAATCTCTATTTTCGTCAGACATTCAAAGATACTTAGGCTCCTAAACGGGGGCATTAGTTCAATAACGTGCCAGGAGCAAATGAGACAGAACTGTATTCATGTAACCTTCCTGTAAGCACTAGTGTGTATTTTTAGAGAGAGTACTAAAGTGTTCTTTAGAAATGACATCAACATTCAAGGTTGTGCCATTTCAGGGTTTAGCCTGATTTTCCCTCCAGAGCTCCTATGTGTTGCTAAGATATATATCTTTGTATTTTCACCCACAAAACAATTATCCTTGCAGTCACGCTAACCTCCAGATACCTAGGCTAGGACCTATTATGCTGAGATTTGCACACACCCTTGCAAACCACAACTTCCAAGTTTTTGTTCTGCCAAATGTCTCCCAATCATTGAAAAACCGCCACTACTTGGTCTCTACTTGTTGGGAAAATAATCCGTCCCTAGGGATTTCCTTGAAAGCGTTGCTCCTTCATACAGGATCTTTTAAGCGTGTGTTGCTTCCAAGAGTGATCACTCCACTGGTGAGACAATTGCTTCTCTAGTAGTAGCTGAACAATTTGGGAAAGCATTTGGAGACTAATTTCCCGTCCTTGGATTTGGTGGGTAGAGCTGTCAGCATTCACTTGCCTCTGCACATTGATGCAGGGGGTAGCATAGTTAACTCATTGCTGGATCAAAAGCCCGGATACTGAGAATTTCTAAAGAATGGCATGATTAAATACCTCACTTAACATTTGTGATGACAACATTTAGCACAGGGAGGTTTTATTGAAGCCATTAATAATTGGCTTTCATCACAATTAACTATTAGAATTTGAGTTTCAAGAAAGCTAAGTATAGGTTTATATATATATATATATATATATAAAATATGGTATATATATATTATATAGTATATATATAGTCACATGACTTGTAAATAACAGACCCAGGATTTGAACCTAGATCATTGTTCCAGTAGGGGGAAAATTTTACAGATGTATATGTAAAATCATATGTATGTATATATGTAAATATATATAATTTTCATAAAACCAATTACTAGAACTTTTCCCTTTTAAAGTAGCAAATAGATTAAAAATTCCACCTTGCTAAGAATTTGTATCATTCCATGTTTTCACTGTAATTTTTTCCTTCCTTTCTAAAAAGTTGTAAGTCAAATTTAACATGAAAATCATCGTTTGTAACACTAGTGGGAGACAGATTTTTTTTCTTTCTCTTTATCCTATTAAAGTAAAAGTACATTTTAAAAAACATTTATTTATTTATTTATTTTCCTTATTTTCTTTTGGCTGCATCGGGTCTTAGTTGCAGCACATGGGATCTTCGTTGAGGATTTTTCATTGCAGTGCATGGGCTTCTCTCTAGTTGTGGCATAGGGTTTTCTCTCTCTAGTTGTGGTGCTTCGTCTCCACGGTGCGTGGACTCTGTAGTTGTGGCACGCGGGCTTAGTTGCCCCGTGGCATGTGGGATCTTAGTTCCCCAACTAGGGATCCAACCCGAGTCCCTTGCATTGGAAGGTGGATTCTTTATCACCAGACCACCAAGGAAGTCCCTAAAGTACATATTAAGCCTCTGGTAATCTCACTCTAGCCTTTGGTGAATTGGCACTTAACTCATAAACAAGTATCAACTTGGTATCATTTGCTTTCCCAAAATGATCTGATTTGCTCTCTTCCAGGTACTGAAGTGAATATTTGTACTGAGGAATATTGAAATTACATGTTTCTAGGAATCTCAGCTAGATGGAATAAAGATGGCACTTTGATGCCATGGGAAAAGACTGACACTCTAACAAATAATACTTATATAATTGGATATCCAGCTAGAGGAAAACAAATTTAAACTTCTACTTCATTGTATATATACAACAACAAAAAAATCTAAATGAATTACAGGTGTAAATGTAAAAAAACTATAAGGCATCAGAAGAAAATTTAGAAGAATATTTTATATGATGCAGGAGTTGGGGAAAAAAATGGCATCATCTAGTGAAGCTGAAGAGGCACATGCATACAAAATATAAACTCCATTTCTAGGGAGATAACCTAGAAAAGTGTTTCTCAAGGTGTGTTCCAGGGAACCCTAAAGGTCCCTGAGACACTTTCGGGGGGGTATGTAAATTCAAAACTATTTTTATACTACTACTGTCTTTATCACTGCCCTTATCTCATGAGTGTACTGTGGTGTTTTCAAGGGACTTCATCATGCGTGAGGACACAGTTGCTCTTATAACTAATAGAATGTATGCTTGTGTATTCTTGTGTTTTCTAAATTTTCTAATCTAGAAGGTTTAGGATATAAAAGTGTGCATTTTCAGAGATTAACTCAACTTAATCCCTAAACTTCTACTGTGCTCTTACTATCTTTGGTTATCCTTTATAATCCAATAAATCATTATTCTGAAATTTCAAAATGTTCCTAGCACCGATGCACACACAACAATAAATATACTTTGCTGTCTTGTTTTACAAAGCATAGAAAATTTTGTATAGTAAAATGTGTCATCATTGAGAACAATTTCATGTTAGAAGAACCCACAGTTAACCAATATTTTGACCAATGTATGATGTTATAAAATCTTGCATGGGTAAAATACTCATTCAAAGTACAAGACAGACAGTGAGTTTTAATGTAAAAGAGTATAAAATGTTCATTTATACAATTTCAAATTCTATAAAACAACTAGCTTTTAAGAAGTCACTACTTGTCAAGTTTTGTTGTACCATCCCAACAAGACTATCTACAATTATCTGAAAAGGCTATTCAAATAGTGCTCTCTTTTCCAACCTCATATCTGTGTGAGATTAAATTTTCTTCATACACTTCAATAAAAACAATGTATAGCAAAAGACTGATGCAAAAGCAGAGAAGAGACTAGCTGTATTTAATTAAGCCAGACATTAAAAAGCTTTACAAAACTGTATAACCATGCCACTCTTCTTGCTAAGTATTTTTATTTTGGAAAATACAGATTTTCGTAAATAAAAAGATTTATGTTCATATGTAATGTGTTTATTATTGTCATTTTAAATGAATTAATAATATTTTTAAATGTCTGCTTTAATTTCAAATACAGTAAATAGCTATAAATATAACTGACATAAATATCTGTCAACTTGAGGTTTTCAATAATTTTTACAAGTGTGGAGGGTTCCCGACCAAAAAGTTTGAGAACAATTACTGTATAAATATTCTTGTAAATGCATAGCAGGAAACATTGGTAAGATTGTTCTCAGTGCCTATGTTCATAATGGCAAAATATGTATAAACAGCCAAAATGTCCACTGATTTGAGAAAGGATAAATAAAGTGTGGCATATTCATCCAATGGAATAAAACAGCAAAAATCAGTGAACTAGTTACACACATCAGCAGGAATGAATATCACAAACATGTTGAGTAGAATAAGCAAGCCATAGAAGGCATACAAACTTCCTCCGTGTGTACTAAATTCAAAATCATGCAAAACTAAACAATATACTACGTATGGATATACACATATGGTAAAATATGAAGAAATACAAAGAATAGAAAACAAATCAGAGTAGTGTTGTCTCCACCAGGGAGAATGGGGCATGGTGCTAAATCGCATTTGGGATGTTAAAATGTTGGTAATAAACTATTTGTTGCATCATTTATTTGTCAAATAAAATATTAGTAATAAGTGGCAGAATGGTTACACAGGTGTTTAAAATAATTCTTTTAACAGCACATATGTATTATAAATTTTCTCTTGCAGGTATTGTGTATTTCACAGTTAAAAAAATAAAGAATAATGAGACTATATTTTAACCTTGAATGATCAGTAACACTTTTATTAATTGCTGATGAGTATGTGAATTGCTACAATCTTTTTGTAAAGTAATATAATACCATCTGTGAAATGCAAAATGCACTTAACTTTTGATCCAGCAATGTCACATTGGGAATCGATCCTGAAAAAGGGAAAGCCCTCCTGCCTGAGGCCAGGTGTGTGTATGCTGGAGCACACATATAGGGTTATTACAACATCATCGACAGTGGCCAAAATCTGGAATCAACCTGAATATCCATTAATAGGGGAATGGTTGAATAAATCATGGTATATCCATACTAGTATTATTACTAGTATTATTATTACATGGTATATTCATTACTAGTTACCATAGTAGTATTGTTTGGCTCTTAAAACACTGCTACAATTTTATATGTGAACCTGGAAGGCTTTCCATGTTGTATTAAGTGGGAAAAAAGTTCCAGAGAAATGTAAATAGGGTCCTTTCCTTTTTTTAAGAAATGGGAAAACTATATATGTAATAAATATTTTTTCTATGAGCATGGAGAAATATATAGAAGGATATATACAATCTAAACTGTTAACTATGTCTGTCTCACAGGCAGTGGAATGAGAGGTAATACGAGAGAAGATTAACAATTCTTTCTATACCTCTGTATTACTGGACTTAAAAATTAATTAAAATTAATTGTTAGTTATACAAGTTTTCTTGTTCTTATGTCCTATAAAAAAATACTCAACAGGGGCATTCCCCGGCGGTCCAGTGGTTAGGACACCATGCTTCCACTGCTGAGAGCACAGGTTGGAGTCAGGGAACTAAGATACCGGCCAAACCAGAAAATAAAAATGATTCAAAACATTGACCCTTTTGACTAGTTTTTTTTTCTTATTTTTGAAAAGTGCTTCATTCTCTCTCCCAGATGGAGAAGGAAATGGAAAAGAAAATGGAGGGGTTGAACGGTCATAAGCAAATTTGTCATGTTATTAGAAAAGCTGGGAACACCTAGGACATCAGAAGAACCTATGTCATTACCTAATTCCAAAATCATTTTTGCAAGAGAAACCTGGTTAAACAAAATAGCCCAGAATTGGGATGGTCAAGACATCCTAATTTATGGGGGGAAAAAAAAAACCTTTCATTACAGCCCTTGTTCAGAAAATCCTTCTGACGGGCATGACTACCTTTTCCTTCTATGGTAAGTGATAGTTCCAAAGGAGCCTCGCAAAGAAGGTCCCCACATTCTGCCCCACGCTGCCAGAGCCCACCTTGAGGAATCATTCCTCAAAAAGCCACCCTTCCTTTATCTGTCCACACTGACACAAGCATACTTGGGATAGGAGGCAAAAGGTGCTCTCTCAGCTCTTCTCCATAGCAAGCCAAGGTCATCTGCCTTTGGTGGATCGTTTCACATCAAGTCTTTCATTTGGGTCACATTAAAGAGATTAGAGCATGAAGAAAATCCCACATCTGTTAACCGTTTGGAGTAATTTATTTGTTTTTCCTACAATTAAAGCCCAGACCATACAAATCAATCTTAATAACTCAAAATCCTAATTATTATGCTTTTATATTTTTAATTGATTATTTCTGAGTCATGTGCTGTTTGAGAATTTACATCCAATGGTTCCCATTCTTACATTCTTTCACTGATACAAGAGATACTTTTTTTTTTTATGTTCCAGGCACTGTCCGGAACACTGGTAATATAATCATTAACAAGATAGACATGGTCCCATTTTCTTGAAGTTTTCAGCTTAGAAAGAATTGACTGAAAAGGAAACACATAAAAATAAGCTCTCTTGAAGCCAACACAGCTGTAACACAGTGCAGATGATAGAAGATTGACCTGCATGAAGCTGAAAGCTCTTTCTATTCTAAGATTCTCATGGAAGTGTAGAAACATAACACTAAACCTCCTAATCTTGAATAAGGACATCAGTATTTCAAGAGCTCTGCAGTTGGATCCGTTAGTTTAAAAGTACTAAATTGAGTACAATATTGATAAAGGTCCAAGTTCTGGTTTGAATTTCCTAACCTAATATAAGTATTTTGGGTTTGAATTTTCTGACCTGATTTCAGAAATAAAAGCAAACATAGCATGAATTTGTATATAAGTGAGATAAAGTGTTAACATGAAAGTACAGTAGAAACCATTTAAAATATTGGATCACATACTGAAGTAGAAAACCTAGTAGCCAGAGGGGTAAATTTTTTAAATGTTATTAATGAATAAAAAAATCTACACTGTAAAAAACCATGCCCCGTTGCACACAGGATAAATTGACTAATTCCTTTCATCTTGAGGTGTGAGCACTGTGTTACTAACCTTCTTAAAATAAGAATTCATGCTTTATATGATTGTAACCTGATCTTTTTTTTTCCTTCTCCAGCACTCTACCTACTTACAGATGTCCTTCATAGCAATAATATTTATATTAGTTGGGCCTACATCATGGTTTTCAAATGAATTTTCTTTTTGCTTTGGGAGTTGTCCTTGTTGGTTTTTCTGAGAAATTCCCTAGTTTGAAGGTCAAGGAGTCAAAAAATAATGAAGCCAAATAAAAATATCAGATGATTTTCTGTGTTATTCTAATTATTCTTACCTTGGATCCAGTGACATTTTAAGATAATATTTATCATTGGTCTTCCACAGAGTTAATGATAAGAATGACAACAGCTGACATTTATTGAATGCTAAACACGTGCCTAGTACTGTTCTGTGAGTTTGGTGTGCATTGTCAGATATCCTCCTAACAGTGTGTGAGGAAGGTAATTGTATAATCTTCCTTTCACAGACGTGTAACCTGAGACAAAGAAAGGTTAGACAACTTTCCCAAGGATCTTGACTAGTGAGGAGTAAAGCTGTAATATGAAACCGGGAATTTGACATCAGAGTCCACACTCTTTCCTCCTTTTCTAGTAAGCTTTGTATGAAAGTTTGTCAAGGAGAAAAGTACACAAATCATGTGCAACTCAGTGAATTTTCATAAAGTAAACCCACTTGGGCAACACCACCCAGATCAAGAAATGATGCATGACCAGCACTCCAGAAGTCCTTCTTTGTGCCCCTCCCACTTAGTGTTTTCTTCCCAGAGGTAACTACTATCCCGAATCCTAACAATTCGTTTTGCTTCTTTTTTTTCTGTATTTTATTTTTTTTAATTTTTTTAATTGGAGTATAATCGCTTTACAATGTTGTGTTAGTTTCTGCTGTACAATGAAGTGAATCAGCTATATGTATACATATATCCCCTCCCTCTTGGACCTCCCCCTCCCCATTTCCACTGATCTAGGTCATCACAGAGCACCAAGCTGAGCTCCCTGTGCTATACAGCAGGTTCCCACTAGCTATCTATTTTACACATGGTAGTGTATTTATGTCAAACCTAATATCCCAATTCATCTCACACTCGCCTTCCCCCCCAACCCAGTATCCACACGTCTATTCTCTATGTCTGCGTTTCTATTCCTGCCCTGATATGAACTTTATATGAATGGAATAATATAATTTGTTAAAATGATCCTTGTTATTGTGGAAAGTATAGTTACTTTTATTGTTGTATAGTATTCTAACATTTAACTATATCACAATTTATTTATCCATCCTACTCTTGAGGGAAACTTGAGCAGTTTCCAGTTGGGGGCTATTAAAAATAATGCTGCTGTTAACATTCTCATTCATGTTATTTTGGGCACATATGTACACTTTTATGTTGTGCATATTATATACATCATGAAATGCAATTGCTGTGTTATAGGACATGGTTGCTCACTTTAATGAAATCTTCAATTTTCAAAGTGTTTGTACCAATTTACACTTTCACCACCAGTGTATGAGAGTTCCACTAATTCCACATCATCATCAACACTTGGTATTGTCTGGCTTTTAATTTTTGGCCATTTTGCTAGATGTGTAATGATATCTTATTATGGTTTTAATTTGTGGTTTTTCTGATAACTAACAATGTTGAGCAAATTGCTGAGCACCTGTTCAAGTCTTCTGCACATTTTTCTATTAGGTTACTCATTTTATGATCATTAATTTTTAGAAGTCTTTATATACTCTAAATATGATCCTTTGTCAGAAATACCTATTGCAATTATCATCTCTTACTCTGTTTTGCCTTGTCGCTCTTGTAATAATGTCTTGAACAGAAGTGCTCATATTCTATTTTTTTAAACATCTTTAATGCAGTATAATTGCTTTACATTGTTGTGTTTGTTGCTGCTGTAAAAGTGAATGAGCTATACGTATACATATATCCCCATATCCCCTCCCTCTTACGTCTCACTTCCCACTGTCCCTATCCCACCCCTCTAGGTGGTCACAAAGCACTGAGTTGATCTCACTATGCTATGTGGCTGCTTCCCGCTAGCTATCTATTTGACATTTCGTAGTGTATATATGTCCATGCCACTCTCTCACTTCGTCCCAGCTTACCCTTCCCCCTCCCCATGCCCTCCAGTCCATTCTCTACGACTGCGTCTTTATTCCTGTCCTGCCCCTAGGTTCTTCAAAACCTTTTTTTTTTCTTTTTTTAGATTCCATATGTATGTTAGCATGCTGTATTTGTTTGTGTCTTTCTGACTTACTTCACCCTGTATGACAGACGCTAGGTCCATCCACCTGACCACAAATAACTCAATTTCGTTTCTTTTTATGGCTGAGTAATATTCCATTGTAAATATGGGCCACATTTTCTCTATCCATTCATCTGTCAGTGGACACTTAGGTTGCTTCCATGTCTTGGCTATTGTAAATAGAGCTGCACTGAATATTGGGGTATGACTCTTTTTGAATTATGGTTTTCTCAGGGTATATGCCCAGTGGGATTGCTGGGTTGTATGGTAGTTCTATTTTTAGTTTCTTAAGGAGGCTTCATACTGTTCTCCATAGTGGCTGTATCAATTTACATTCCCACTAACAGTGCAAGAGGTTTCCCTTTTCTCCTCACCCTCTCTAGCATTTATTGTTTGCAGATTTTTTGACGATGACCATTCTGACTGATGTGAGGTGATACCTCATTTTAGTTTTGATTTACAGTTCTCTAATGATTAGTGATGTTGAGCACCTTCTCATGTGCTTCTTGGCCATCTGTATGTCTTCTTTGGAGAAATGTCTATTTAAGTCTTCTGCCCATTTTTCGATTGGGTTGGTTGTTTTCCCAATATTGAGGTGCATGAACTGCTTATATAATTTGGAGATTAATCTTTTGTAGGTTGCTTCATTTACAAATATTTTCTCCCATTCTGAGGGTTGTCTTTTCGTCTGGTTGATGGTATCCTTTGCTGTGCAAAAGCTTTTAAATTTCATTAGTTCCCATTTGTTTATTTTTGTTTTTATTTCCATTACTCTAGGAGGTGGGTCAAAAAGGATCTTGCTGTGATTGATGTCAGAGTGTTTGCCTATGTTCTCCTGTAAGAGTTTTATAGTGTCTGGCCTTACAATTAGGTCTTTAATCCATTTTGAGTTTATTTTTGTAAATGGTGTTAGGGAGTGTTCTAATTTCATTCTTTTACATGTAGCTGTCCAGTTTTCCCAGTACAACTTATTGAAGAGGCTATCTTTTCTCCATTGTATATTCTTGCCTCCTTTATCAAAGACAAAGTGACCATATGGGCGTGGGTTTATCTCTGGGTTTTCTATCCTGCTCCATTCATCTATATTTCTGTTTTTGTGCCAGTACCATACTATCTTGTTTACTGTAGCTTTGTAGTATAGTCCGAAATCATGAAGTCTGATTCTTCCAGCTCCGTTTTTCTTTCTCAAGATTGCTTTTGCTACTTGGGGTCTTCTGTGTTTCCATACAAATTGTGAAATTTTTTATTCTAGTTCTGTGAAAATGCCATTGGTAGTTTGATAGGGATTGCATTGAATCTGTAGATTGCTTTGGGTAGTATAGTCATTTACACAAAGTTGATTCTTCCAATCCAAGAACGTGGTATATCTCTCCACCTGTTTGTATCATCTTTAATTTCTTTCATCAGTGTCTTACAGCTTTCTGCATGCAGGTCTTTTGTCTCCTTAGGTAGGTTTATTCCTAGATATTTTATTCTTTTTGTTGCAATGGTAAATGGGAGTGTTTCCTTAATTTCTCTTTCAAATTTTTGATCATTAGTGTATAGGAATGCAAGAGATTTCTGTGCATCAATTTTGTATCCTGCTACTTTACCAAATTCATTGATTAGCTCTAGTAGTTTTCTGGTAGCATCTTTAGGAATCTGTATGTATAGTATCATGTCATCTGCAAGCAGTGACAGCTTTACTTCTTCTTTTCTGATTTGGATTCCTTTTATTTCTTTTTCTTCTCTGATTGCTGTGGCTAAAACTTCCAAAACTATGTTGAATAATAGTGGTGAGAGTGGGCAACCTTGTCTTGTTCCTGATCTTAGTGGAAATGGTTTCAGTTTTTCACCATTAAGAAGGGTAGTGGGAGCTTCCCTGGTGGCGCAGTGGTTGAGAGTCCACCTGCCGATGCAGGGGATATGGGTTCGTGTCCCGGTCTGGGAGGATCCCACATGCCACGGAGAGGCTGAGCCCGTGAGTCATGGCTGCTAAGCCTGCACGTCCAGAGCCTGTGCTCTGCAGCGGGAGAGGCCACAGCAGTAAGAGGCCCATGTACCACAAAAAAAAAAAAAAAAAACATGTTGGCTGTGCGTTTGTCATATATGGCCTTTATTATATTGAGGAAATTTCCCTCTATGCCTATTTTCTGGAGAGTTTTTATCATAAATGGGTGTTGAATTTTGTAGAAAGCTATTTCTGCATCTATTGAGATGATCATATGGTTTTTATCCTTCAGTTTAATAATATGGTGTATCACATTGATTGATTTGCATATTTTGAAGAATCCTTGTATTCCTGCAATAAACCCCACTTGATCATGGTGTATGATCCTTTTAATGTGCTGTTGGATTGTTTGCTAGTATTTTGTTGAGGGTTTTTGCATCTATGTTCATCAGTGATATTGGCTTGTAGTTTTCATTTTTTGTAACATCTTCGTCTGGTTTTCGTATCAGGGTGATGCTGGTCTCGTAGAATGAGTTTGGGACTGTTCCTCCCTCTGCTATATTCTGGCAATGTTTGAGAAGGAGAGGTGTTAGCTCTCCTCTAAATGTTTGATAGAAATCACCTGTGAAACCATCTGGTCCTGGGATTTTGTTTGTTGGAAGATTTTTAATCACAGTTTCAATTTCAGTGCTTGTGACTGGTCTGTTTATATTTTCTATTTCTTCCTGGTTCAGTCTCGGAAGGTTGTGCATTTCTAAGAATTTGTCCATTTCTTCCAGGTTGTCCATTTTATTGGCATGTAGTTGCTTGTGGGAATCTCTCATGATCCTTTTTATTTCTGCAGTGTCAGTTGTTACTTCTCCTTTTTCATTTCTAATTCTGTTGATTCGAGGCTTCTCACTTTTTTTCTTGATAAGTCTGGCCAATGGTTTATCAATTTTGTTTATCTTGTCAAAGAACCAGCTTTCAGTTTTATTGATCTTTGCTATCATTTTTTTTCTTTTTCATTTATTTCTGATCTGATTTTATGATTTCTTCTGCTAACTTTGGGGTTTTTTGGTTCTTCTTTGTCTAATTGCTTTAGGTGTAAGGTTAGGTTGTTTACTTGAGATTGTTCTTGTTTCTTGAGGTAGCATTGTTTTGCTATAAACTTCCCTCTTAGAACTGCTTTTGCTGCATCCCATAGGTTTTGGGCTGTCGTGTTTTCATTGTCATTTGTTTCTAGGTATTTTTTGATTTCCTCTTTGATTTCTTCAGTGATCTCTTGGTTATTTAGTAGCATATTGTTTAGCCTCCATGTGTTTGTAATTTTTACAGCTTTTTTCCTGTAATTGATATCTAGTCTCATGGCATTGTGGTCAGAAAAGATACTTGATACTATTTCAATTTTCTTAAATTTCCCAAGGCATGATTTGTGACCCAAGATATGATCTATCCTGGAGAATGTCCCATAAGCACTTGAGAAGAAAGTGTATTCTGTTGTTTTTGGATGGAATGTCCTATAAATATCAATTATGTCCATCTTGGTTAATGTATCATTTAAAGCTTGTGTTTTGTTATCCATTTTCATTTTGGTTGATATGTCCATTGGTGAAAGTGGGGTGTTAAAAGTCCCCTACTATGATTGTGTTACTGTCTATTTCCCCTTTTATGGCTGTTAGCATTTGCCTTATGTATTGAGGTGCTCCTATGTTGGGTGCATAAATATTTATAAGTGTTATATCTTCTTCTTGGATTGATCCCTTGATCATTATGTAGTGTCCTTCTTTGTCTCTTGTAATAGTCTTTATTTTAAAGCCTATTTTGTCTGATATGAGAATTGCTACTCCAGTTTTCTTTTGATTTCCATTTGCAGGGAATATCTTTTTCCATTCCCTCACTTTCAGTCTGTATGTGTCCCTAGGTCGGAAGTGGGGCTCTTTTAGACAGCATATATACGGGTCTTGTTTTTGTATCCATTCAACCAGTCTGTCTTTTGGTTGGAGCATTTAATTCATTTACATTTAAGGTAATTATTGATATGTATATTGCTATTACCATTTTCTTAATTGTTTGGGGTTTGTTATTGTAGTTCTTTTCCTTCTCTTGCGTTTCTTGCCTAGAGAAGTTCCTTTAGCATTTGTTGTAGGTTGGTGGTGCTAAATTCTCTTAACTTTTGCTTGTCTGTAAAGGTTTTAATTTCTCTGTCGAATCTGAATGAGATCCTTGGTGGGTAGAATAATCTTGGTTGTAGGTTTTTCCCTTTCATCACTTTAAATCTGTCTTGCCACTCCATTCTGGCTTGCAGAGTTTCTGCTAAAAGATCACTGTTAACCTTATGGGGATTCCCTTGTATGTTATTTGTTGCTTTTCCCTTGCTACTTTTAATACTTTTTCTTTGTATTTAATTTTTCATAGTTTGATTAATGTGTCTTGGCATGTTTCTCCTTGGATTTATCCTGTATGGGACTCTCTGCACTTCTTGGATTTGACTATTTCCTTTCCCATATTAGGAAAGTTTTCAACTATAATCTCTTCAAATATTTTCTCAGTCCCTTTCTTTTTCTCTTCTTCTTCTGGGGCCCCTATGATTCGAATGTTGGTGCGTTTAATGTTGTCCCAGAGGTCTCTGAGACTGTCCTCAATTCTTTTCATTCTTTTTTCTTTATTTTGCTCTGCGGTAGTTATTTCCACTATTTTATCTTCCAGGTCACTTATCCGTTCTTCTGCCTCAGTTATTCTGCTACTGATTCCTTCTAGAGAATGTTTAATTTCATTGATTGTGTTGTTCATCATTGGTTTTTTGCTCTTTAGTTCTTCTAGGTCCTTGTTAAACGTTTCTTGTATTTTCCCCATTCTATTTCCAAGATTTTAGATCATTTTTACTATCATTACTCTGAATTCTTTTTCAGGTAGTCTGCTTATTTCCTCTTCATTAGTTTCGACTAGTGGGTTTTTACCTTGTTCTTTCATCTGCTACATATTTTTCTGTCTTCTCATTAACTTACTGTGTTTGGGGTTACTTTTTCGCAGGCTGTACGTTCGTAGTTCCCTTTGTTTTTGGTGTCTGTCCCCAGTGGATAAGGTTGGTTCAGTAGGTTGTGTAGGGTTCCTGGTGGAGGGGACTGGTGCCCATTTTCTGGAGGATGAGGCTGGATCTTGTCTTTCTGGTGGACAGGACTGCACCTGGTAGTGTGTTTTGGGGGGTGTCTGTGACCTTAGTATGATTTTAGGCAGCCTCTCTGCTAATGGGTGGGGTTGTGTTCCTGTCTTGCTAGTTGTTTGGCATGGGGTGTCCAGCACTGGAGCTTGCTGGTTGCTGAGTGGAGCTGGGTCTTAGCGCTGAGACAGAGATCTCTGGGAGAACTCTCGCTGACTGATATTACATGGGGCCAGAAGGTGTCTGGTGGTCCAATGTCCTGAACTTGACTGTCCCACCTCAGAGGCTCAGGCCTGATACCCGGCCAGAGCACCCAGACCCTGTCAGCAGCACGGCAGTGAATGTAGCAGTCTCCAATATGAAGTCAGATTATGAGGGTCTACAATAGCTGTTCAGCTAGAACAGGCTGACTTGGTAGCAATTTGTCTACGAGGCTGTCTCCAGCAGCTGCTGGCTAAAAGAGTAGGTCTCTGCATGTGCTGCTAGAATCTTAAACGTCTATATAGAGGTCTTCACTGAGTTCAGTCATGGATTCGTTACAGATGTTCTCAAGAACACCTTACTCTCTCAAGGTTGTGTGCTTGAAACAGCTCCTAAGCCCAAGGGTCTACAAGCTGCAGGAAGATGAGACGACCCAGGGTGGCCTGCAAGCCATGATTCTCGCCACGAAACCTGCTTCTGCTGTCATGGAATCCGGCTTCCCCTACCGCTCTGCAATGAGTTTTCAGTGAAGTTTTCTCTCTGTGCTGATGAAATTCATGCTACCTGAGTTGCCCAAAGCCATAGAGCGCTTAAATGTTGGGGCTGGGGTACAAACCCAGCAAATCTGGCTCCAAGGTCAGTGTCCCCCCACCCTGTCTAAAGCAAGGTCCTGGAACAACACCCCATTCTGTGCAGCAGACGGTGGGCAGGACATGGCGGCAGGCCAGTAGTGCTTATATTCTTAACCACGATGCTATACTGCTTCAATCCTCGAAAAAAATAATAATTTTTACTGTCATCATAATAATGGATATCTTAGGAAGCCTTCTCTTTAACTGACATTTCAAAGTTGTTTCTCCAGTGTAGCCTAATAGATCATAGCTGATTATTTAACAGATTATCTGTATATGATCAAACTGGACTTTATGTCACCTAGAATACCTACCAACAATTACGTGCTTTGGTTTTTTGGTTATAAAGATACAAACATAATCTCATCTAGGAAAACCATCCCTCAAGAGGCAGGGGAAATAGGTGAAAGTGGTCAAAAGGTAAAAACTTCTACTTATAAGATAAATAAGACATGGGGATATAATGTACAGCATGGTGACTACAGTTAATACTACTCTATTAAATATTTGCAAGTTGCTAAGAAAGTAGATCTTAAAAGTTCTCGTTACAAAAAAAGAATTGTAACTGTGTGAGGTGATGGATATTAACTAAACTTATTGTGGTAATCATTTCATAATATACACATAAGTCATTATATTGTACACCCTGGACTAATACAGGGTTATATGTCAATTACATCTCATTAAAACTGAAGGAAGGGCTTCCCTGGTGGCGCAGTGGTTAAGAGTCAGCCTGCCGATGCAGGGGACACGGGTTTGTGCCCCGGTCCGGGAAGATCCCACATGCTGCGGAGCAGCTAGGCCCGTGAGCCATGGCCGCTGAGCCTGCGCATCTGGAGCCTGTGCTCCACAATGGGAGAGGCCACAACAGTGAGAGGCCCGCGTACTGGAAAAAAAAAAAAAAAAACTGAAGGAAAAAATCATACTGTTTCAATTATCCCTTTATGAAGAAAATGTAGAAATAAAAAATTAAAAATAAAGAAATTTTAAATAACTTTTGAAATGGGTTCCATCATGATTTGAGGAGGATGGATAAACAAACTGAGTAGTTTTCTGTATCAACTTGTTGATAATGGCCTCCTGAGGTAAGAATTGATCTGGCTAATTATGTTCCCATTTTGTTGAGTTGGCTTGTTTGTGATATTTTTCCCCTGGAAAAGGCTGAACTTCATGTTTTTGTTTGCTTTTAAGCAATGCTCATGTTTGTTTGGTTTTTAATTTTTTTTTACTTTTACTCCTTTGGGTGTTTTTGTTTGTTTCCTAAAGCTCCTAAAAGAAGTGGGATTTTTTAGTTGATTAATTTGACAATATAGATGGTGACACACATACAAATTTATTTCCAAAATCATGATTTGTTAAAGGAAGTAGCATTTATTTGAGATTGAAAATAATGCCTTATTTGTAAACTGTAGTGTCTTCCCTATGTTTTCTGGTTCAGTGGATCCCATATTCTTTTCTAAAATCGCTTTATAATGTGAAACCCTTTTACTTATTAAAGCAATGCTCATTTTCTGCTTGTACTTGTCAAGTAAATTCTGCTTCTCATAGTAGATAAACTCTGAAATCTCAATGGCTTCACATAGTAGAAGTTTATACTGCTAGTTCTGTGTGTTTGAATGGGGAGGAGATATTTTCTGTTCCATAGAGTCTATCAGAGACATAAACTGATAGAAGCTCTGCTGCCTTCAACACATGGTATCTGAAATTGCCCAAATCTAGTCAACAGATGGGGCAGAGAAAGAGCAGAGGACCCAGTGGGAGATTTTATGGGCCAGGCCCAGAAGTGATATAAATCATTTCCACCCACATTCCATTGGCCTGAACTCAGTCTCACGCCTCCACCTACAAGCAAGGGGGGATGGGAAATGAGGTCCCTATAATAATTCTGTTTCATGGACAGGGAGCCTGAACATTTAATGGATAGCCAGCCATTCACAATTTTCATGGTTACCAAGCTGGATACCGAGTGCTGTGACTTTAAGACAGGAGGGGGCATTTTGGAGTGGGAGCCATATAAGGGTTCCAGTCGTCCAGAGAAATTACTCTCAGTCTCCTCTGTCTGAACCTTACCATGGCATATTTTTTTCTGTCAGTTTTTAATCTCAGAGGCCCCATGAATTTCATCCCCTGCATCTACATAACCAGAGATTCCTGCCTATCATTTTCCCCAGGAACACCCCCTGGTTGTGCCCCTCTGGTCACTCCCTTTCCAGGGCAGGTCTCCATCTCCCTTCCAACCTTCTGATGTACCCCCTTTCTGGTCTCCCAAACACCTGAAGTCCCCCAAGGCCAGTCTTGCAGTGCAGGGTAATAAGTTTCACCTGGCCAATTACATTTCTCTTTTGCTAGTGTACTAGTTCACTTTCTTTCCCAGACAGCATCAGTTCAGGCGAGCAGAGGTTCTTTTTAAGCAGCAAATGAGTGCTTAGCACTTTACGTATAAATTATTCCTTATAACCAGGTCTCAGCCGGCTTTTTTTTTTTTTTTTCTTTTGCGGTACACGGGCCTCTCACTGTTGTGGCCTCTCCCGTTGCGGAGCATAGGCTCTGGACACGCAGGCTCAGCGGCCATGGCTCACGGGCCCAGCCGCTCCGCGGCATGTGGGATCCTCCCGGACTGGGGCACGAACCCGTGTCCCCTGCATTGGCAGGCGGACTCTCAACCACTGCGCCATCAGGGAAGCCCTCAGCCAGCTTTTAATAGACATTTTTGCCTTTGGTAATATTTTTCAAGCGCTGATTCCTAAACTAACATTATAGAAGTGACTCTAATTTTATGTTATCTTTCATGGAAAGTTCTTATAGTTAATTGTGATGACAAGAGTCTAAAATAACAACTCTAAGCAGTGTCTAATGCTTCATTTATTAGATTGGCCCTTATCTCTGCCCTTGTGTCTGTTCTAACTAAATACATGTATATACTGCTGTCACCTTGAGGCCTTGGATTTTTCACATCTAGAGACTTAACTTCTGCTTTAGCAAGAACTGTATAAAGTGAGCTCTAAAGCAGGGGTCAGCAATCTACCCCTCATGGCCAAATCCAGCCTGCTTTCTATGCTTGTAAATAAAGTTTTATTGGAACACAGCCATGCCCATTTATTTACAGATTATCTATGTCTGGAATTTTACAAAAAAACTTGGTTGACCCTTGCTCTAAAGTAAAGAGACAACCTCCTATGAAGCTGACATCTGAGCAGGACTTTGAATAATAAGTAACATTTTACAGATAGGGGTTAGGGAAGATGCAGAGAAAATATTTTAGTTAAAAAGAATAGATTTCCAAAACATAGTGATATCTGTGAGAACAGTGGTCTGCCTTGTTTTGCTAGGGCATAAATCCCAAAAGAAGGATCAGTGGGAGATGAGCAGCAGAGGCAGACCAGGAGGGGCTAGACCAAAAAGAGCCTTTTGGTTCAGGCCAAGCAAGATGGATTTCCACCCCCCACCCCATAGGTCAGTATTTCTTAAAGCATTTTCAATCAATGTTGATAGATTTTATGGAAGAAAAAAAGAGAGAAAATGTGCCCATGGTTAAAAATATTTGGAAAGCATTGGCTTAATCAACCTTCAACAAGTTGTTGCAGGACTTCTCAGAGCCTTTAAAATGCTTCTCTCCATTGGAAATCTCTAAGAAGGGACTGTAGAATTTCTGGGTTATTTGACTATACACCCTTCTTTGGTTAATCACCTCAGAGAACTAGTATTCACCAAAATACTTTGGATAATCTTTCTTGAACAACAGGAAGCCAGTGTAAGGATTTAGGCAGAAGGGAGATGTGACCAGACTTGCATTTTAAGAGAACTGCTTTGGCAGCTGTATGAGGAATAGATTGTCAGAAAAGAAGACCAAATGCAGGGAGACAAGATAAGAATCCAGTGCAACAGTCCAGGTGAGAGGTGATGGGGAATAACGTATCATTTCCCAACACTGATTTGTTTGGCATGTCTGTTATTTAAAAAAGCAGTAGTCTTATCTTGTATAAGAGGTTTCCTGGCTGGGGTGAGTCTTACTTCAGGATCTAGATCCTCCCATTGCAGGAACCACCAATAGTCTGTGGCTTAGATTGCTTGCCTCAGGTCTCACCTCAGCCACTCCCTGCATCCGGACCTGACACCAGGTTCAGGATTTTAGTTCTTGCAGATCACCTGGTTTATCACTGCTTTCAGGGTCTCTGACTTGCCACTTTGTTTTTCTACAGCATCTTAACTCTCTGGAGTCTGCCTTGCCCCACTGCTTTGCCTTGCCTTCTGGTACCCAACCTGTCTGCCTACAGGCTGGTTCTACCAACATGCTTTTGTCTGCCCAGCCACTCTCTTGGTTTCATTCCCCTGCTTCTGAGAACTCCAGCCACATCACCCCACACTAGAGCTCTGCCCTGACTTCCCTGGCCCGTGTGCTTCCTGAGACCAGTCTGCTCTGCTTGTTCGACCTTCTATGCCAGGTTTTACCATGTGCAGAAAAATTCATTTCCTAACACCTGCTGCTGCTTTCTACCTGGAGTCTCTTATGTTGCTGCAAATGACTGAGCCGAAAATTTGACAACAAAGACGAAATCAAACTCTACCTGATCCTTTTTTTTTTTTCCAGGGGATTTCCAGGACTTCTTTATACTTCCTCAGGCATCCCTTGGGCTAAGTGATTTCACTTTTCCCAAAACTTTTGCCCAGGATGAAATTTAGAGAGAAACCGTCCTAAAAATGACTATCCCTACACTTCATCCTCTCCTTCTCTCTTACCACTTTTGAGGGATGCTATTCTGTATTTCTACCTTTACGAGGAGAGAAATAAAGGAGGAGTCAAGGCATCTCAGAGAACCAGGCCAGGACTGGAACTCTTGAGAAGAATCTGATTCTCCTCCAGTGTGGCCCTTATGACTCCTATTTCATTTCTGTCATGTGGCTTGAAGGCACTCCCATCACAGGGCTATTCAACCTTGTCCAGTTAACCTTGTTATTCCACGCAGAGCACATGCTGTCCCAGGAGTGGTCCTGTTGGGAGGGGCCAGAGAGGTGCTAAGCCAAGAGATTCCAGGGAGAGCAGAGGCAGCTCAGCAAGAAGGGGTGTTAAGAGCCTTGGTCAAAAGCAGGCTGGCTCGGAGGAGCACAGAGTGGTTTGGCTGGAAGGTACTAGGCAGCCTTTGTCCTGCTGAGATGACCAGATCCCTCAGCTGGGCTCTGCAGAGATCAAGCTGGGAATATTTCAGTGACATGCCTTCCTTGCTACCCCTACAGTCCCTGGCTGTGGTCTGGTCCTTTGCTCGGCCAAACTATGTGATCTCTTTTGGTGAGCTGGCAGCCACACGCTATGAGCTGGACTGAACAGTGTATGTCCCTGTTCCCTTGCCTCGTTATTTTACAACTAAACAATCAGCATATTTCTGTGAAAGCCTGTCTCCTTTCCTGAGTTCTGAACCACTATTCATTCAGGAACACATTTTAAACTTTTTCATCCTAATGAATGTCAGATATATGTACAGGAGAAGAAAAAGGATGGCTCTGTAAAGGAACAGTTACCTCTAAGTGATAAAAGATGTGAATGGGCTCTCAAAGTACTTGCCCCAAAGTATTCCATTTCTGAGAGACTTATTTGACTGCTAAGACCCCAACTACGTCTAGAAACATTTGAAGCCTCCTGTTTCCATCTGGCCTGGAGGATGCTGAGCTTACAGAATTCCGAGCCAACTCAGAGACTTTTCTTTAGAATTGAGATTTGAGGACAGCATTTTTTTCCCCTACAGACTTATCTTTCAGAAAAGCAACAACAGCGTCAGGTAATTCTTTTCAGAGAGTGTGATCTTCTGTTTACTTTATGTCTTTAAAACTTCAGGTAAGGAGAGTAAGCTAACCAGGTAATTCTTTTCAGAGAGTGTGATCTTCTGTTTACTTTATGTCTTTAAAACTTCAGGTAAGGAGAGTAAGCTAACCTCTAAAAGGAAATCACAGTTGATAGAAACCATGCTGAAGGGAAGGACTACTCTGTGCCCCTGAGTTCTTCTGACAGATTTTACTTACCAGTCTTGTTGTATGTGTGTATATTTGAAATGAGTATATGTATAACTCACTAAATGTATGCTGCCATCTAAAGTTCTTCCTAACCTAGAAACAATATCTTCCTCATTTCAGTCTTTCAGCTAAAAGTTCATTATATTGTAGAAGCATTGAGTCAGATCAAACTCATATCGTTTTTGAGTTTCAAAAGTTTGGGGATGGATTTTTAAGTAGAAAGTCCTTGTTTCAAGAAGGGTAGAAATAAGAAGTTCAAAGGTCAAGCTTTTAAAAATAACACTCTGACAACTAAATAAATTTTAGTTCTTTAGACTTTCTTTCAAGATGGGAGATGCAAGTACATTGTAAGCTGCAATTTGGCAGATCTCAAGATATTTTCATATATCTGCCCAAACTAATAATAATGATTTAAAAGAAAAGAAGAGAGAGAGAGAGATAGAAAAAAATAATTTGTGGGGAAAGTGGGTTAGACACAGAAAAGAAACATCTGATAATATGCATAGTTCTTCATACCTCAATTATCTTCCCTGAAAATGGAAAATCAGAGAGAAAAGGAGCAAGGGAGAAGATGATCAACAGTCTCCCCAAAAGTGATGATGCCAAATATTTTCCATTTTTCTTTCTATGTTCTTTCCCAGTATTTCCAGGGCTTTTAGTTGGATGAAGAAAGGTTTTGATACTATTATCTCTTAACATTTCCTAGAAACATACAAAAGTTGGAATCCTGTAGACTCCCATGTTCACATAAATAATTCTTACTTAACTGGTCATCCAGGAAAGACTGCCACTTATCACTCCCTCCCTCCCATATTATGCCTGTATTCCAAGCCACTGACTCCATCCTTGTTCTCTATTCCCCACCCATCCATCCCAGTGAATGCCTGCCAGTCTTTTTAGTATTCATTTATAACCTCCAAATTCTTCTTATCTGCCTTGAAAAATGTCCTTTGCAGTAAAGTGGGAACTAAGTATTTTTCTACCCAGATTTCCTTATTTCGAGATTCAAGATATTTACTATCACTTGCTATTATTATTTGACATTTTATTGCAAATTTTCCTTCCAATGAACACTGGATAATTACAATACCGTTTATCACTTGAAAACATGACATTCTCGTTACCTCCTAGATTTAACTTGATGTGATCAGTAGATGTGTGCACACTTCATGGCATGCTTTGATGTAGTGAACTAGAAAAGCAATAAATAATGGAATTAGAGAAAATACTGGGTCTATTTGTCTTTTCAATCTTCCTCTGGATACTCAAAAACCTCTGTGGAATAAGAAAACTGATACTCTTATACATTGCCCACTGAAACCTAGCAACATCTTTGAATGGAACTCGATAATCCAAGTACAAAACTTGTCTTAGAGTATTTCATTCATATTATTACTTTTAAATAATAACAGGTTGGACAGAATAATAGTCACCATGCCATTTTTTCCTAAGTCAAAGACTTAAACATATATATTATTTTCTTTTCTCTGTGTATCCTCGTCAAAAAAAAAAAAGGCAAAAAGTTCAGATTATCAACCCCCTATAAATTCTGGAAAAATGTGTCACCTCACATGGGAGATGAATAATTAAGATTACTAAGCTACACAGAGCCACAGTGCAAATATTATCAGAAAATCATCCACCCAGATAATACATGGATAGACATGTGTGTGTGTGTGTGTGTGCGCGCATGAGTGTGTGCTTAGATAGCACCACAAAAAAAATTCTTAAAAAAGAGGAATAATCATAACAATATACTGGAACTCCCTGAATTCTCAAATGGATCAAAAAAATTAAAAATGTAAACACAGTGCACAACCACTAAATCTGTTACCTGCAAAATTCACTTGAAGGATGTTTTAAAGACTGGCCATTCTATAAAGAGAAAGTGTGGGCAGTACCCATCCTAATAGTCCATGGTGCTATAGCTTTATCCATGGTTAGAGAATTTTTACAAACATTAACTAACTAATCTTTACAGCAATTCTGTAAGTGGCAAACATTATTAATGGTTTTATTTTACCAATGGGGAATCTGAGTCAAAGAGAGATTAAATGACATGCTGAAAACTGTCATAAGACAAAGTGTTAGAAAGAGGATTAGGACACAGAAGATTCTGATTTTCAGTTCTCATCATAAATCACAGAAGCAAGATAAAATACATGGTAACAGATTTTTTTGGCAAATAACATCTCATGAACCTGAAGCTTCTAATGTGAGCAATTTTGATATTGCCAATAGTAAATGCCTATATTAAATAAATCACATAATTTATGTCATCTTTTGAAAGTAAATCTTTCAGTAAAAAAAAATGTAACTCAAAAATCAGAAATTAATATATGCCTAACACAATCCATTCTAAACATGCTGGGTGTGGAGTTAGACCTGAATAGGCATAGCCTATTCAGTATCCATAGTGTCCTATGTCATGAACTCATGATATCCACATTTTTCAAGGATAAGATCCTGTCAGGCCATGTCCAGATAGTAATATCACTAGTGACCTCAAACTCCCAACTTAGTCTGCTCCCATAGGCCTTCCTTCATTTATTACTACTCCTAGGCTGAATCAGCTAACCTAAGCTGAGCAAAGAAGGAAATGAAGCAAAATGGGGAAAAAAATAAACAGAGAGAGAGAAAATTTTGAGATGACTGTGGCTGGGTAATATTTTGAAATATTATTCCATGCATCTGTATTGGTCTGGATTTGCTAGGGAAACCGAACTAAACCATATATATGTATATGAAGCTCCAGTTCAAGTCCAAGTGCAAAGTCAGGAGAAAACCAATGTCTCAGCTCAAAGGTAGTCAAGCAGAGAGGGTGAATTCTCCCTTCCTATACCTTTTTGTACTAATCAGCCCTCCAATGGATTGGATGAGGCCCACCAACATTTGGGAGAGCTACCTGCTTTACTCAGTCTACTGATGCAAATGTTAATTTCACCCAGAAACACCCTCACAAACGCACCCAGAATAATGTTTAACCAAACATCAGGGCACCCCATGATGCATTTACATTGACACATAAAATTAACAATCACAGAATCTCTCTCCAAATTTTCCTCTTTCCCTGTCCTTCATCCCACTCAGACAGCATCAGGCACCAAAGGAAAAAAGAGCTAACATTCAGCTTTTAAGGTTTATGAATATATTTTTCAAGTGTAACTAATAATGCATAACGTTCACTATGTGAGGCATTGTTCTAATCGCTTTATAAATATTAACTCCTTAATCTCTGTAACAGCTCCATGAGGTAGGCACTATTATTATCATCCCTATCTTTACAGATGAAGAAGTAGAGGCACAGAGAGTTCCAGGGCCCTAATACTAGTGTGTGGCAGAGCCCGGATTTAATCCCAACAAGTCCGGCTCCAGAGTCCATCCTCCTAACCTCTACACTGAGATGCCTTGAAACTCACAGCAGTCAATAGTTTGAAAGACACTTTTTAGAGAACTGAAAACCACAATCCTGAAAGACTCTGAGCATAAAGTTAATGCTTTAAGCAATAGATTTAGACAAATGATGATCTAAATATGAGGTTTGTCACACACACCCCAAAATTTTGAATTGCCCAAGTAGGGTGGGGGTCTGAGCAAAGAAGACTTGTGCCTTGTTTCCTGAGTGGAACCTGAGGAGTCAGTAAGCCTCTCATTGCTTCCCTCCCACCTGCCTGCCCAACACAAGAGCAGAGAAAGTAAAGGTGGGGCCTGGTGAGCATGTCAGGGCAGCGTAGGTGTGATACAGCCCCACCAAGCTTCCCAGAGCTCCAGAACAGCGCAGGAGGGCATCCAAACATTTCCTGGGCTTCTCTGTCCTCTCATCCAAAAAGAAGTGCAAAAGATGGGCTTGGGGGCCTCAAGCAGCCGAGCAGTCATGCCAGGAGTCTAGACTAAAATGTGAGTCCAGAGGAGATCAAGGCCATCTTGAGGATGTCAGCAGGGATGGACACCTGTGCCTGGAGACCAGTAAGTGCCACCATGAGTAAAGCATCATTTCTGAGGACCAATGGTCCTCTCCTATCTCATGGACATCATGGTATGACTTAAAGCCACCAAACTTAGAGGCAACCCAAAGAGAAAAGGGTGGGAAAAAAATGCTGAACTGGTTGAATAAGTGATTAAAATTAATCTGAGTTGAGTAACATTGAAACTAAGTTCAGTTAGAGAAAATAAGGTTCTTGGGGTTTTTTTGCACAGTTGATTTTGCAGCCCAAGACTTGTACCTCCTCAGCTATAAAGAAATAAAACTTGTTTACCTTTGCAACCAGTACTCTCTCTGAAGGCCAAAGGAAAATCTCCAAAATTGTTTTGAGAAATAACAACATTATTAAACTAAGTATATGACTTCCTCAAGGGATTACTTTATAGAGCAATGCTCCTTTCTATAAGTACTCATTTGGCCCTGTTTCTTTAAAACATTAGTTTCATTAGCTCAAACCAGTCTTCATACTACAAACCTGGTCCTTAAAATGACTGAAAACAGTTTAGTGATGGTTGTTGTCCACTAATTCAAATAAAGTTGCCAGATATAAGGCTAAGATGGAAAAGATTTAAGATTTTGTGAAATCAGAATCTAATTCAGCTTTGAGTTTGGCTATCACTCAAGCCAAAGCTTTGAAGCTTTTGGACATAGTGAAACAACATTGTAACAAGGATCAAAGGATGACAAGTTCAATGCAGTTAAGGGTTGGTTCATGCATTTTGAAGGTAGTGATGCCTTACATGACATCATGGTGCAAGATGAGTGCTGTTCTGGAAAGCAGAAAGAGCTTCTGTTCGGAAGGCAGTAAAAGAACTTTGTGCCCTAGTACCCATGCTAGCCACTGCGTCATTTGTGATAGAAACAGGATAGAAATAAAACTGATATTGCTGAATTAATTTCTATAACATTCATCAGATGATCCTGGTCTCTCGAAAAGATTCTCAAAGTTGCCTGTGATCATTTTCATGATGAAAGATTTTTTTCAAACCCTATCTATGATTAGGTGTTTTCTTCAGTGTACCACAATGATGAAGCTTTACCTGAGGTTGTTTCTATAAAAAGCTGGGCTTTGGGTTCTCAACCAATGTAACACACTGCTGTGCTGTTGTTATAATAGGAAACAAATCAGATTTGTTTGGTTTAATCATTTTTCCTTAAAGGAACTTCTAGCAGAAACGCAACCCATTATAAGCGTACGGAATATCTCTAGAGTTGGCATACTAAAACACAACTAAAGGACTGGGCTTTTAGAAATACATATTTTCAGGTAAACAGGCATGGAAAATTAGTTACTAAAACAGAGGCTGTAAGCCAAGCATTATAATTGTTGATGTTTAAAATTCTGCAAATTTAATGGATTTGCCTTTGAATAATTTAGGATACTCAAGATGATTTTCAACAGACTTATTAAAGAAAATTCCAGGACTCCATCTTTAATTCCTCCCCTATTATACCTTTCCTTAGCAATCTATATGAGTTACAGAAGGTCTGTCAGCCTTCCGGTTTTATTAGCATTTGCTGCTTTAAATCGGACCTTTCACATCATTTATATAAGGCTTTTTTAATTCAATATTCAAAATGATAGAACATATACACTGAATAACAGATAGGGACATAATTCATCCTAGTATGAAGCATGCCTTATAACACTTAAGTGTTGTCTGATCTTAATATTGGATAAATTCTACCCTTGACATCAAGACATGTGTAAGATACATTTATCATGTTTAGGATTCTTCTAAGTTACATAAACTATTGCATCTGGGAATTGCTAAGGGTTCTATCCTGAAGTTAAAATATACCAAGTACCCAAATATTTCTCTTAAATATTAGTTAGACCTAGACTACCACATAGAATTATTTTAGTGGTTTCAATTCCATCCCTGGTGGACAGTAGTACATAGTAAGAAAAACCACCTCACATAATTTGGCACTGTTTAGAACCAGCAGCCTCTGATCAGGAGGAGTTAGTAATGAGCCCAGGGGGACGGAACGACCTCTTATTAGAAGGAGCACTGTCTCTCTCCAGCAAGGCTGAGGTTGGAAACTCTGGGAGGATCAAGCTGCAGCTGTTGGCTCCCTTTTTGACTTGGGGAAGGTAGAGGTCTTTTTGGGACCAAGCTGCCCACTTACTTCACAAGTGGGGAGCTGGTTATTAGAGAATGAAATGAAAGAGCCTTTTGTCAGTATAATGTAATGAAGATCATCATTTGGGGGAAAGTAAATGCCAACTTTCATTTCTATTTAGATAAAGTAGGGACTAGAACTGGAGAAGAGGGAAATAAAACACGGTAGCCAAGGAATGTGCTTGAACTCAGTTTAGTTGGAACACTGATAAACACATGACTAGCTTATCATTTATATTCCACGTACTCCCACAGAGGTTTTGAACTTATTTAGAATAAACACACACATGCTTCATTTTAATAAAACAAAGAGCTAGGTAATTGCTATAGAGGAGTGAAAGCTTTTTGCCTAAGATTATTAATCAGGAACAGATTTTCTATTGGGAAAAAGGATATTAAAGCAAAAAGATCACAGGACCAGTCAGCTTTGGGATCAGTCACACTTGGGTTTGAACCCCAGACTTTGCAGAAGAAGCCCTCTGTATCTCAGAGTCCTTGTTTGTAACATGGGGTCAAGAACCACCTCTGAGAGTCGCTGTGAGATGAGATGAGTGAACGCACAGGAGCCCACACAATGCCCAACACAGAAAATAAATGAAGTATTAGGTCTGTTTTCTACATGAGGGCTAGAATTCAGGGCTTCAGTGAATTCGGACAGAGAGACTATTGCATCTCTATGTTCACTAACCTCTAACTGCAAAGGAGCATTTCTTAAATAATGCATGTGAACGGTATCAGCATATCCAGTACCTGTGATGATGATACTAATAGAAATCACAGATATTTTCATAACACAGTACAGCTATTACAGAAAATCCAAAAATCATGTTTGTACTCATCATTATTTTGAAATGATGGTAGTTACCAGACCCGCCGCAAGATTGTGTTATTTAATGCATTAATGAAGAAGCATATGAATTACTACCTCACAAAGTTGTTTATAATATTTTGACAGTTATATTTCAGTAATTGATTTCATTTCTAATACCACGTTTCATTTTATTTTATTCTTTAAAAACATGCTTCAGATGAGAATTTAAAGCCTTGTTCTAAGAAGAGGTCCAGTTGGCTTCACCCAACTGCCAAATGGGTTTGTCCTACCCTCTGCTAGTGGTATTATACTCAGCTAACAGGAAATAGACACAGGTTCAGTTGACTGGGGTTGTGAATTGATGTGACCATTTTAAAAATGGATCTAATTTTGGGCTGTTTTCTGCAAAAATGATAAGTTTGGACTTGAAGTTGATTTTAGCTGATACTTAGCTGTTGCCCATTTGATGAGATGTTTCCTTGAAATGCAGACTGAAAGTCAACCCTTGTATTTCATCTTTCCTTGATCTCATAAGCAAAGTGAAAAACAAGAAGATGTATCCACGTCGCTGGGGATTATTTTCATATGCACATGTCCCAAGGATATTGGAAAGTCAGTGGGATTTTAGGATACCGAGTTTTGGCTTTATTTGTGACAAAGGTACTGTAAAATAAGGTAAGAATCAGTGGCTTGTAAATCTTCTCTCCCAGCTGTTAAAAATAAAAATGGATTCAACCATCAGCTGGTTAATATTCCCTTACATTTTCACTAGTTCTTTTTTTTTTTTTTAAATAAATTTATTTATTTATTTTTGGCTGCATTGGGTCTTCATTGCTGCGTGCAGGCTTTCTCTAGTTGTGGTGAGTGGGGCTACTCTTCGTTGCGGTGTGCAGGTCTCTCATTGCGGTGGCTTCTCCTGTTGTGGAGCATGGGCTACAGGCATGCCGGCTTCAGCAGTTGTGGCAGGTAGACTCAGTAGTTGTGGCTCACGGGCTGTGTTGCCCCGTGGCATGTGGGATCTTCCTGGACCAGGGCTCGAACCCGTGTCCCCTGCATTGGCAACAGCTGTGCCACACAGGGGATGGCTGGCAACATCCCCAACCACCGTGCCACCTGGGGAGCCCTTCACTAGTTCTTAAACATGCCAAAATATGCCTATGTGTAACAGCTGGAAAATTATACTGCAACTAAAATTATATTTCTTGGCTTCCTATGGAATGTTTTTGCTCTGAGAGCTCAGAAATAGTCTAACCAGTGATATTTTTAAAAAGTCTGTGCCAATAATCCAACCAGAAATGTCACCGGTTTTTATTACAGGACAAAACATGTTTTATAATGCTACTTTTCTTTAGTATATACTTATGTCATATTTCTTATTCTAATATGTGGGTAAATTACATGAAAAAATTAAATGAAAAATATAAGCATTATAATTTATGACGACGTACTTAAGTCTGAATCTATTTTTTTCTTAGCTTAGTACTTTTAAAGACAGATTTCTCTCCCTTTATCTAGTGTAGACTTACAAATGAATCAGCATCATATTTGTGAATAGTCTTCTTATTACAGCATTTATTTTGAAGGAAGAGGATAGAATTTGACTAATGTTGAGTACAAACCGGTTTTAAATGGTGCCAGTTTACCAACAATATTTTTTAAAGTGTTGCTAAGATAAAGGTGCCACTGACTCTGCACATCTGTACTTACTTTGCAAAGTATTTCTGAGTATTTTTTAATGCAAACAGACTTTAATCCATCTCCTTTTTTAATTGTTCCCTTCAATACTTGCTCTGAGTTGTAGGAAAGTAGATTCCCACAAAAATGCACTTCCTACCTTAGCTTTTAACGTAACCTTTACTTTTGCTACAATTTGGTCTACTTTATACATTGAGGTACAGAAAGACCTCATTGAATACTTCATGTTAACAGAAGGCACTTTATGCTTGAGGTAACATTCTGATAGTCCAGATGGAGTCCTCTCTTCCTGGAATTGCCAAATAGACGTTGGGCAAAATTTTCCTTTCTATCTAACTCACCTATTCTGTCTATTAGAGACTACAGTTCTAGAGGTTCAACTTCTACAACAATTTGATCCCTTGCTTGCTGACCAAAATCATTATCATGTGGAGCTGAATATCTCCTACTCTCTGTGTTCATTCACTGAACATCAAATAAGTATTTACTGCACCTGGATGAACAAGTCAACTGTCTGCAGTTCCACCCTTTGCAGAGATATGCCCTCTTCACCATCTTTCAAGAACAGCACTGAATGTGGCTGTCATACAGCTACCAACTCATTTTTGGCTTGTTCCCACCTACTGAGCCAGCTCATCTGTGAACCAAATTCAGGTTTTCTTCCTCCTCTTTCAGGTGTATGGGATGCACCTTTACCCCCTCCCCATACAGCCACAGGTATGAGTAGGAGAAAAGTGCTGGTGTGACTTGGTGGATGACAAGGCGATCCAAGCTCCCTGCCCACGCAGCTTAGGCCGGCTGTGCCATTTCCAACATAAAATAGACTGTTGCTGTTGGTGGGTCAATCTGAATTTGTGACTTGGTGGTCCCGGCAGAACATAGCCAATAGTGGGCAGCTCTAGGTGCAGAGTCAGTTGTGTCCCATTGTCAAGTGTTTTGTCTCTACCAGGGCACAGCAACATGCCAGGGACAGTTAATCAAAAGGCATATAATTCTCTGCTGCAGAAGGCGTTCCATTGTTCCAAAATCCCAGGGGTCTGCGTTGCAATTCTCAAACTGGGGGTTGTCACCACTGAACATTTAGTGATGCGGGTCCCCCTTTTACCAGCTCATTTCTCATGGCCTTGGTAAGTGGTGTGTCCTCTGGGCCCTTTCGTTGAGCATAATCTTCCAGTAAGTCTTTTGACCTGACCTGACATAATATATCCGTTCTAGCGTGACAACTTCCCCCAGACTGTTTCTTCCTGTATCTTGTACTGGGAAGACAGGCATTTCTGTTTTACTTAGTAAGGACCATCTTTTTCACTATAATTCTAAGTGTGCAGCAGTGAATCTGTCCTATGCCCTGGGGTCCTTGCCAGCAGGTTAAATCCAGTGTCCTAAAGTCGATAAATTCTTGCTTATTCAGTCATATTTTCTGGCTCCCTTGGTCCAACACCTTCAAAATCCAATCCCAGGGATGCTTCCCTAGCCACTGCTGGTGTATGCTAGCTGGGTCTCACCACTTTTTCAGCATATCATCTCCTTCCCCCTTTATAAGGACTAGCATATTCCCAGAAGGTTATGCTGGAACTTAACTCTAGCTTTTGACTTGACAATAAAAGAAGGAGGTGGGAGCAACTCTTAGCAACAAACACCTGTTACCTTTCAGAAATGAGGTCTTGTTGTGTCTTCTAACACTGGAGAAGTGCTAGCTCTTACTAGGGAAGAGTAGACACCGCCTCTGCAATTTATGAGGGTACCAAGAGGTCTGCAGAGCCAGCATCCTCAGGGGCACTCATCCAGATGTCCACATCTGATGTTTAGGGGCCCTATTTTCCTGATCAGGGCCCTGATTTTAGCATAACAGACCTGCCTTGGCTAAACAATCAAACATCAAACAACTATGGAGCTCTGGGACTGTATCATATCCCACATCTGCCACTCAGTTAAGTCAGCTCTGCCACTGAAGGAGATAACGGCCTCTCTGAAAGTTACTAAAGAGGACTTCTGGCTCTTACACATGGCCTTTAACTTGGATAACAGCTCTCATTCACTCATTATCCCTCTGCAGGGTGTCAAAACAATTTAGCCGTATGGCCTCAACTCCATTGCCCTTGGAGACATTGCCCCTCCTTCTTCCCACTTTGTGTCAAATGCCAGAAGCATCATACCATTACTGGTGCTCCCTTCACCAGGACATTTTCTCAGCTCACCACCAGTGAAATATGGAGCAGCTGGGCCACCACCTTGCCTTAGGGATTATCTGTATCCCACATGCCACTCTGGATGGCATTTTATGGCCTGTCAGATGGTAAGTAAGCAGTCTACCAATTCCCATCCTGCTACCTACTTTCTCAGATGACTCAGGACACTACTTGTTAGTTCAGATCTTCTGAAAAGCAGAGACAAAGGATTAGCTGTGTAAGAGATGCCTGTGTAAGATTAAGGCGAGGAAGCTAGAGAGGGCAGGCAGAGCCACAGACCTCAGCTAAGATCTAAGAAAGTTTCAGTCAGGCTCATGACACTCCTCTAGCTTTTTTCCCAGCTTAATGTGGATATAACGGATATATAACATCGTGTAAGTTTAAGGTGTACAATGTGATGATTTGGTATATGTATATATTGGGAAGTATTTCCCACAATAAGGTTAGTTAACACATCCTTCACCCCACATAATTACCATTTTGTTATTGTTGTTTTTGTTACGGTGAGAACATTAAGGCTCTACTCTCATAGCATCTTTCAAGTATACAGTGTGGTATTGTTAACTACTGTCACCATATTGTCCATTACATCCCAGAACTTATTCATCTTATAACTAGAAGTTTATACCAGTTGACCCACATCTACCCAGTTCTCCCACCCCTCAGCCCCTGGCAACCACCATTCAATTTTCTATGAGTTCAAAGAGTAAGCTGTTGTGTACGTTGCAGGAATACACTTGCATTCATACTCAGTGTGCTCGTTCATTGGCTGGGAGCAGTTCTTGGGATGTGTAGTCTTGGTGCTAATGTGGGGGTGGATCCAAATGGGCAGCAGTGGGCCATCAGTCACAATATGCTCCCCATACAGGAGCTCTGCACAGTGTATTTTCCTGGCCTGCTACATCGCAGAATGGTATTCCCTCCCTTCAGGTCACTTAGTCACTGTCTTCTCCACTAGATTATAAACCTCATGAAAGCACACAGTTTTGCTCAGTGTTCTATTTCCAGCTCCTAGCACAGTGCGTGGTACATCCTCATTCTCAAATATTTTTTGAATGACTGTTGAAGACATGTGTTACTCCAAAACATACCTTTGTAACTTTGCTTAAAAAACAAGGAGGAAGATGTTCCCCTACCCCAAACAGAGGGTGTTGCCATCAACATCACAGTGTGCCTTGGGCCTAGCTACCTGAACAAGGTGCACGCCCACCCACAAGCCACCTTCAAGCCAATGTGAAAGTGGGACTCATCTCCAAAACCTCCAGTCTGGTGTCTTCACAGTCTCCCCTTTGAACATCAACTCCTTCTCCCTTTGTATACCCTTCTTTCATTCCCAATCAAACTGTGCTTTAAAGAAATGATCTGAAGTTCAGTCATACTAAGTGGCAAATGATTTACAGCTAGACAGAAATGAAAAATGGAATGAAACCTCTACAATAGAATTCTGGCATGGTGGGGGCATTGAGACAGGAGCAGACGTGTACTTGGAGAGAGAGCAAAATCCTGATATCATATCCGATTACTGCCTATTTGACTGTGATGAGGCCCTGCATTCCCAGAGTAGGCTGTTAACTCTGTAGTCTAATCACATTTTCTGGTCTAAGAAACAAACTTTCAAAATAGGAAAGGGATCCCGTGGAATACACGCATTAGCAATAGGAAGAGATGCACATTTTAAAAATGTTTATGGCAGTGAAGAAAGACCAAGAGCTATAGGCTATCATTCTGAATCTGCCGACCAAGCTCAGTCTTAAACAAGTTCCTTACCTGGACTGCTATCAACTCTGACCAGTCCCCAGCAGCAAAAATACCCATAGTGCATGTCATCTATTGCATGGTTTACAATGGAAATGCATGTCAAGACAAAAATGATATTCACATCTCTATCAGAACACATAATATATTGTAGTTATTTATGGCTTTATTTCTCTCAAAAGCAGGAACTCCTCAAAGGATGGAGGCCAACTTACTGATATTTCTGGCCCTAGGGGCTAGGCTAGTGCCTGGCATATAAGTGCTTAGCAAGTATTTGTTGAATGAGGGAATAATTGAATGAAAGATTATTAGATAGATATATCTCAGACCAGGTTCTCATAGCCCAAAATACAGTTGTCCAATATGTCAGAATTGCATAAAGAGTTCATGCAGATTCCTCCTTGACCCTGCCAAGTTATCCAATCCATTACCATCTCTTCCCTTTATTTTCTACTTGGTAGGACTCACTTCAGTGTTAGGTAATACATATGTAATAAAAACTCTAATTACCAGTTAGACTCATCTGCTTATTATGATATTAGTCTTTTATTAAAACTAGATTTCACTCCACCATGCTCTTGGCTATAAAATAGAGTTCTTTTACTTTCTACCAATTCTACTGGCACTGCTTTTTAATTCAAATACTGCTCTGGGATCAACAATGCAATAAGACATAATTATGTTTTAAGATCCATGAATTGGTTGTGAAAATGCAGGTATTTTCTCTCTAGGTAGTTTGCTCCAGGAAATACACTGAGAAGTATATTTTTATCTTGATGTATGGGGATTTACATAGGAACATACCCCTTAGAGTTGGAAGCAGTGTTTTGTAGAAATGCCGGAACAAATACCACCCATCACCACTTTATTATGTTCACAATGTACTCCATTATCATCAGTATGTGAGTATAAATCCTCCTAAGAAAGCTCCCAGTATTAAAAACCATAATTATAACATGCATTTATTCCAAACATATGTACCACCATTTCAAACTACCCACCAGCTGAATATATTTTGCAGCTTTCAAAATTTGACTGGTGCGAAGATGGCTTTTACGAATGTGATTTATGACAATTTAGGTGCCGAAAACCATCGTAATTACAAGTACTGTAAATGTTTTCTCTCTGCTTAAGTAGCCTCGCTAAGGAGGACAGCATTCTTTCCTGTGGGCTGGGCCTTTTGGCTCCAGCCTTCCCACAGCCAACAGGCTGCTCTGTTCCCAGCTATGTTTCACCAGTAAAAGATTAACAAAAACTTTTCAGCGCTCGGTTCTCTTTTCCCTCTGGAGCTATCCATTTTCCCATCTCCAAAGAGGGCAGCCTCTCCTAACATATGTTGGAAATTGTTGTTCAACTTCACAGAATATACAAACACAAGACTTTTCTCCGTTCATGGTGCCAAAGCAGACGTTTCAATGGAATATTTCATTATAATGCAGAGCGTGTGTGCCAGAAATGAGGTTTTTCCAATGAAATTCATGATTTTTTTTTTTTTTTTACATGTGGGATCTGGGGTTTCTATAAAGCACAAGAGGCTTGACTTTTGGTATAAAAAGTTTAAACTTTTAACCTACCTGGATTTGCACAGGATAATAAATTGTCAAGTAATGACTCTTTGCCAAATGTTAATAAGCTTCATGAAAAGTAAAACCAGAGAGTAGTGGAAACGCTATGATACACCTTCCATCTTGTTAAGTTAAAGCTATGCTCTCTCTTTCGGAGGGCACCGATGGACTCAAGCCACAGAGGCCAAGTGACTCACCCAAGGTTACAAAGGGAGTCTGTAACAAGACCTATGAGAAAATCCAGGATTCCTAACTCCCAGTTCAATGTTGTCATTTAAAAAGCCTCCAAACATGACTCTTGTAAATTATACTGTCATCAGCACTTTCCTTATTACTCTTTGTTTTCAGTAGTTATAAACTCAGTAGTTTAAAAAATGGCTTTGGGACAAAATTTAGCCAACAAAATCTCTAGCTTAGAGTCAATTATTTCCAAAAGACAACTTAAAAATCTGTAGTTCAGCTACTTTGGGGATAGAAACATGCCAAAATCCAAAGTTCATTTTCTTTTGGTATTTCTTTGAATTTGAAGGCAAATTAACCATGGGATTTATTAATGTTGTGTGTTAATTACTGATTTTTGGTTTTATTATCAAACCAACATAAAAGGAGAAGCCAAATCTGAAAAACACACTCTAATTGCTATAAGAATAATAACCTCAGCTTGACTTCTACCAACATTACTTCTAAATTACAGTATAAGGGAATAAAGAGAAATTTACATATGGCCTTTCCATGGATACTCAACAAAGATCTGAAATACAGGGGAGCATGTCTGGGAATGACTTGGAATGTGCAGGAGTGCTAGGCTTTTCTCTTCCACCAGCTTTCAGAGCTCTGCATGCCAGGTCAGGCAGCTCTGGGAGTCAAATCTTGGCCATCAAGTGAAGCAACTCATAAAGTGTTTCTCACAGTCAGATTGTCCTCACATCCTATTATACTATATAGTGTTTTGTTTTATAAACATTTCTTTGCATTTGTTTAAATGTCTAAAGGACCGTTCCTCTAAAATTAATAGACAGGCACAACACAGAAAATAACAGCAGCTGAAAAAAGAACAGCTGCAGCACGATGTCAAATAGAAAATAAAAACAGAACATAGTCTGATGTAGTCTGCAATTTGCAATACCTTCAAGGAGTGTTTCTTGCAATGAGTGATTCATAGATGATGCAAATTACAACACCCTTTGGCTTTTGCTGCTGCCTTTATGAAACCTCACATGTGACAGGCTGGCTAGGTTGAACCCAAATGTAAAAAGTTTCTGGCATTCCCTCCCCCCCTTTTATTTTCCTATATTCAAAATTTTAATAGTATACGTGTATTTTTGTACTGTAGAATTACCTCTACTTAAAAATGAAAAATTAGAGTGATATTAGAATTAATATTATATACCAAATGAAAGTTAAAATTTCTGTGTGGAACAGATTGCTGGACTGAGAATATTTCAAACCAACAAATTTATATTTCATTAATACATTCTTTTGGGAGAGAACAAATATTAACCATAGTTTTTCAGTTTAGCAAGCCACAGTGAACATTGATAGTGGCTTACTTCCTGGGAGAATATAAGCCCCAATGACTATTCCAATTAGAATTCAGAATTAAGCAATTTCACATTACTTTCTATGAATTATGCACTTGAATTTCAGTTCTAATTTGTAACAAAAATTTGAAACATTCTGAACTTATTAAAATTATATTTTTTCCATGTAAACTTGAGATATGTAATTCCTATAGGCTAACTACAAGTTTAACACTTTCCAAAAAATTCCACACTGTCTAGGAAAGGGGCCTGGTATAAAGACAAGAAAAGATGCAATAAATTGAACAAGTTTCATATTAACACAAAAGTGAATATATATTCACTTATATAGTCTTTCCTCTAAAATTAATAGAGGGACAGGAACAACAGCAAGATACCAACCATTGATTTAAGAGTGACCACAAGCAAGTTGTCATATAGAAAATTAAAACAACATGCAATCTCATCATAGCCTGCAATGTGCAACACCTTGAAGGAATTCCTTGATGTATATATTCACTTTTATACTTATAGTCACACAAACACATCAAAACAGTCTTTTTTTTTTTTTTTTTTTTGGCAGTACACGGGCCTCTCACTGTTGTGGCTTCTCCCGTTGCGGGGCACAGGCTCCGGATGCGCAGGCTCAG
The DNA here is from genome assembly GCF_949774975.1 of Lagenorhynchus albirostris. Classification (NCBI taxonomy): domain Eukaryota; kingdom Metazoa; phylum Chordata; class Mammalia; order Artiodactyla; family Delphinidae; genus Lagenorhynchus; species Lagenorhynchus albirostris. The sequence goes on along the minus strand of NC_083101.1, from coordinate 66,114,145 downwards.
CAGCCATGGCTCATGGGCCTAGCAGCTCTGCGGCATGTGGGATCTTCCCGGACCGGGGCACAAACCCGTGTCCCTTGCATCGGCAGGCGGACTCTCAACCACTGTGCCACCAGGGAAGCCCAAAAACAGTCTTTAAAATTACTATTTAGAATGGAAATGCTCAAATGTGGGGGCACTATTTATTTACAAGCAGAGAAAAGAAGAAATACTACAGAGTTTATGCAAGGTGTCCTTTCTTCTCATTCCCACCATTCTTTTCAACATCAAACTCTTTCCTTTTTTTTTTTAATAGATCTTTATTGGAGTATAATTGCTTCCCAATACTGTGCTAGTTTCTGCTGCACAACAAAGCAAATCAGCCATATGCATACACATGTCCCCACATGCCCTCCCTCTTAAGCCTCCTTCCCATCCTCCCTAGCTCACCCCTCTAGGTCATTGCAAAGCACGGAGCTGATCTCCCTGTGCTATGTTGCTGCTTCCCGCCAGCTAATTATTTTACATTAGGTTGTGTATATATATCGATGCTACTCTCACTTCGCCCCAGCTTCCCCCTCCCACCCCATGGCCTCATGTCCATTCTCTACGTCTACCTCTTTATTCCTGCCGTGCAACTAGATTCATCAGTACCATTTTTTTTTTTAGATTACATATATATGCGTTAGCATACGGTATTTGTTTTTCTCTTTCTGACTTACTTCACTCTGTATGACAGACTCTAGGTCCAGCCACCTCACTACAAATAACTCAGTTTCGTTCCTTTTTATGGCTGAGTAATATTCCATTGAATATATATGCCATATCTTCTTTATCCATTCATCTGTCGATGGACATTTAGGTTGGTTCTACGTCCTGACTATTGTAAATAGTCCTGCAATGAACATTGTGGCACATGTCTCTTTCTGAATTATGGTTTTCTCACGGTATATGCCCAGTAGTGGGATTGCTGGGTCATATGGTAGTTCTATTTTTACTTTTTTAAGGAACCTCCATACTGTTTTCCATAGTAGTTGCATCAATATACATTCCCACCAACAGTCCAGGAGGGTTCCGTTTTCACCACGCCCTTTCCAACACTTATTGTTTCTAGATTTTTTGATAATGCCCATTCTGACCGCGTGAGGTGATAGCTCATTGTAGTTTTGATCTGCATTTCTCTAATAATTAGTGATGTTGAGCATCTTTTCATGTGCCTCTTGGCCACCTGTATGTCTTCCTTGGTGAAATGTCTATTAGGGTCTTCCACCCATTTTTTAACTAGATTGTTTGTTTCTTTGATATTGAGCTCCATGAGCTGTTTGTATATTTTGGAGCTTAATCCTTTGTCCGTTGTTTCATTTGCAAATATTTTCTCCCATTCTGAGGGTTGTCTTTTTGTCTCGTTTATGGTTTCCTTTACTGTGCAAAAGCTTTTAAGTTTAATTAAGTCCATTTGTTTTTTTGTTTTTAACATCTTTATTGTAGCATAAGTGCTTTAAATGCTGTGTTAGTTTCTGCTTTATAACAAAGTGAATCAGCTATACGTATACATATATCCCTATATCTCTTGCTTCTTGTGTCTCTCTCCCTCCCACTCTCCCTATCCCACCCCTCTAGATGGTCACAAAGCACCGAGCTGATCTCCCTGTGCTATGTGGCTGCTTCCCACTAGCTATCGATTTCACATTTGGTAGTGTACACATGTCCATGCCACTCTCTCACTTCGTCCCAGCTTACCCTTTGCCCTCCCCATGTTCTCAAGTCCATTCTCTATGTCTACGTCTTTATTCCTGTCCTGCCCCTAGGTTCTTCAGAACCATTTTTCTCTCTTTTTTAGATTCCATATATATGTGTTAGCATATGGTATCTGTTTTACTTTCTGACTTACTTCACTCTGTATGACAGACTCTAGGTCCACCCACCTCACTACAAAAAACTCAATTTCGTTTCTTTTCATGGCTGAGTATTATTGCATTGTATATTTGTGCCACATCTTCTTTATCCATTCATCTGTCTATGGACACTTAGGTTGCTTCCACGTCCTGGCTATTGTAAATAGAGCTGCAATGAACATTGTGCTACATGACTCTTTTTGAATTATGGTTTTCTCAGGGTATATGCCGGGTAGTGGGATTGCTGGGTCATACTGTAGTTCTATTTTTAGTTTTTTAAGGACCCTCCATACTGTTCTCCACAGTGGCTGTATCAATTTACATTCGCATCAACAGTGTGAGAGAGTTCCCTTTTCTCCACACCCTCTCCAGCATTTACTGTTTGTAGATTTTTTGATGATGGCCATTCTGACTGGTGTGAGGTGATACCTCATTGTAGTTTTTTTTTTTTTTTTTTTGCAGTATGCGGGCCTCTCACTGTTGTGACCTCTCCCGTTGTGGAGCACAGGCTTCGGACGCGCAGGCTCACGGGCCCAGCCACTCTGCGGCACGTGGGATCTTCCCAGACCGGGGCACAAACCCATGTCCCCTGCATCGGCAGGCGGACTCTCAACCACTGGGCCACCAGGGAAGCCCCCCCTCATTGTAGTTTTGATTTCTCTAATGATTAGTGTGATGCTGAGCATTCTTTCATGTGTCTGTTGGCAATCTGTTTATGTTCTTTGGAGAAATGTCTATTTAGGTCTTCTGCCCATTTTTGGATTGGGTTGTTTGGTTTTTTTTGATATTGACCTGCATGAGCTGCTTGTAAAATTTGGAGATTAATCCTTTGTCAGTTGCTTTATTTGCAAATATTTTCTCCCATTCTGAGGATTGTCTTTTCATCTTGTTTATGGTTTCCTTTGCTGTGCAAAAGCTTTTAAGTTTAATTAAGTCCCATTTGTTTTTGTTTTTATTTCTGTTACTCTAGGAGGTAGGTCAAAAAAGATCTTGCTGTGGTTTATGTCAAAGAGTGTTTCTCCTATGTTTTCCTCTAAGTTTCATAGTGTCTGGTCTTACACTTAAGTCATTAATCCATTTTGAGTTTATTTTTGTGTATGGTGTTAGGTAGTGTTCTAATTTCATTCCTTTATATGTAGCTGTCCAGCTTTCCCAGCACTGCTTATTGAAGAGGTTGTCTTTTCTCCATTGTATGTTCTTGCCTCCTTTGTCATAAATTAGGTGCCCATATGTGCGTGGGTTTATTTCTGGGCATTCTATCCTGTACCATTGATCTATATTTCAATTTTTGTGCCAGTACCATACTGTCTTGATTACAGTAGCTTTGTGGTATAGTTTGAACTAGGGGAGCCTGATTCCTCCATCTCCATTCTTCTTTCTCAAGATTGCTTTGGCTATTCAGGGTCTTTTGTGTTTCCATACAAATTGTAAAATTTTTTGTTCTAATTCTGTGAAGAATGCCATCGGTAGTTTTATAGGGATTGCACTGAATCTGTAGATTGCTTTGGGTAGTATAGTCATTTTGACAATATTGATTCTTCCAATCCAAGAACATGGTATATTTGCCCATCTGTTTATGTCATCTTTGATTTCTTTCATCAGTGTCCAAGTCTTTTGCCTCCTTAGGCAGGTTTATACCTAGGTATTTTATTCTTTTTGTTGCAATGATAAATGGGATTGTTTCCTTAATTTCTCTTTCTGATTTTTCATTATTGGTGTATAGAAATACCAGAGATTTCTGTGCATTAATTTTGTATCCTGCAACCTTACCAAATTCATTGATTAGTTCTAGTAGTTTTCTGGTGGCATCTTTAGGATTTTCTATGTATAGTATCGTGTCATTGGCAAACAGTGAGAGTTTTACTTCTTCTTTTCCAATTTGTATTCCTTTTATGTGTTTTTCTTCTCTGACTGCTGTGGCTAACACTTCCAAAACTATTTTGAATAAGAGTTGTGAAAGTGGACATCATTGTCTTGTTCCTGATCTTAGTGGAAATGCTTTCAGTTTTTCACCATTGAGTATGATGCTTCCTGTGGATTTATCATATATGGCCTTTATTATGTTGAGGGAGGTTCCCTGTATGCCCATTTTCTGGTGACTTTTTATCATAAATTGGAGTTGAATATTGTCAAAAGCTTTTTCTGCATCTTTTGAGATGATCATATAGTTTTTATTCCTTAATTTGTTAATGTGCTGTATCACATTGATTGATTTGCATATATTGAAGAATCCTTGCATCCGTGGGATAAACCCCACTTGATCATGGTGTATGATCCTTTTAATGTGCTGTTGGATTCTGTTTGCTAGTATTTTGTTCAGGACTTTTGCATCTATGTTCATCAGTGATATTCGTCTATAATTTTCTTTTTTTGTGATACCTTTTTCTGGTTTTGGTATCAGGGTGATGGTGGCTTCGTAGAATGAATTTGGCAGTGTTGCTCCCTCTGAAATTTTTTGGAAGAGTTTGAGAAGGATCAATGTTAGCTCTTCTCTAAATTTTTGATAGAATTTGCCTGTGAAGCAATCTGGTCCTGGATTTTTGTTTGTTGGCAGATTTTTAATTATACTTTCAATGTCATTACTTGTGATAGGTCTGTTTATATTTTCTAATTCTTCCTGGTTCAGTCTTGGAAAATTGTACCTTTCCAAGAATTTGTCCATTTCTTTGTGGTTGTCCATTTTATTGGCATATAGTTGCTTGCAGTAGTCTCTTATAATTCTTTGTATTTCTGCAGTGTCAGTTGTGATTTCTCCTTTTTCATTTCTAATTTTATTGATTTGCATCCTCTCCCTTTTTTTCTTGATGAGCCTGACTAAAGGTTTATCAATTTTGTTTATTTTGTTAAAGAACCAGCTTTTAGTTTTGTTGATTTTTGCTATTGTTTTATTTGTTTCTATTTCATTTACTTCTGCTCTCATCTTTATGATTTCTTTCCTTCTACTGACTTTGTATTCTCTTTTTTCTTCTTTCTCTAGCTGTTTTAAGTGTAGGGTTACCTTGTTTGTTTGAGATTTTCCTTGTTTCTTGAGGTGAGATTGAATTGCTATAAACTTCCCTCTTAGAACTGCTTTTGCTGTGTCCCATAGGTTTTGAGTTGTCGTTTTTTCATTGTCATTTGTTTCTATGTATTTTTTTATTTCTTTGATTTCTTCAGTGATCTCTTGGTTATTTAGTAGCAAACTGTTAAGCCTCCATGTATTTGTGTTTTTTTACAGTTGTTTTCCTGTAATTGATTTCCAATCTCAGAGCACTGTGGCCTGAAAAGATGCCTGATATGATTTCCGTTTTCTTAAATTTTCCAAGGCTTGATTTGTGACCCAAGATGTGATCTATCCTGGAGAATGTTCCATGTGCACTTGAGAAGAAAGTGTATTCTGCCACTTTCGGGTGGAATGTTCTATAAATATCAATTAAATTTATCTGGTCTATTGTGTCACTTAAAGCTTGTGTTTCCTTATTTATTTTGTTTGGATGATAAGTCCATTGGTGTAAGTGGGGTGTTAAAGTCCCTTGTGTTACTGTTGATTTCTCCTTTCATGGTTGTTAGCATTTGCCTTATGTATTGAGGTGCTCCTATGTAGGGTGCATAAACATTTATAATTGTTGTATCTTCTTCTTGGATTGATCCTTTGATCATTATGTAGTGTCCCTCCTTATCTCTTGTAACAATCTTTATTTTAAAGTCTATTTTATCTGATATGAGTATTGCTACTCCAGCTTTCTTTTGATTTCCATTTGCATGAAATATCTTTTTCCATCCCTTCACTTTCAGTCTGTATGTGTCCCTAGGTCTGAAGTGGGTCTTCAGACTGCATATATATGGGTCTTGGTTTTGTATCCATTCGGCAAGTCAGAGTCTTTTGGTTGGGGCATTTAATCCATTTACATTCAAGGTTATTATCGATATGTATGTTCCTATTACCATTCTCTTAATTCTTTTGCGTTTCTTTTTGTGGGTGTTTTTCTTCTCTTGTGTTTCCCACCTAGAGAAGTTTCTTTAGCATTTGCTGTAAAGCTGGTTTGGTGGTGCTGAATCCTTTTAGCTTTTGCTTGTCTATAAAGCTTTTGACTTCTCCAGCGAATCTGAATGAGATCTTTGCTGGGTAATCTTTTTTTTTTTTTTTTAACATCTTTATTGGGGTATAATTGCTTTACAATGGTGTGTTAGTTTCTGCTTTATAACAAAGTGAATCAGTTATACATATACATATGTTCCCATATGTCTTCCCTCTTGCGTCTCCCTCCCTCCCACCCTCCCTATCCCACCCCTCCAGGCTGTCACAAAGCACCGAGCCAATATCCCTGTGCCATGCGGCTGCTTCCCACTAGCTATCTACCTTACTACGTTTGTTAATGTGTATATGTCCATGACACTCTCTCGCCCTGTCACAGCTCACCCTTCCCCCTCCCCATAACCTCAAGTCCGTTCTCTAGTAGGTCTGTGTCTTTATTCCTGCCTTACCCCTAGGTTCTTCATGACATTTTTTTTTCTTAAATTCCATATATATGTGTTAGCATACGGTATTTGTCTTTTTCTTTCTGACTTACTTCACTCTGTATGACAGACTCTAGGTCGATCCACCTCATTACAAATAGCTCAATTTCGTTTCTTTTTATGGCTGAGTAATATTCCATGTATGTATGTGCCACATCTTCTTTATCCATTCATCCGATGATGGGCACTTAGGTTGTTTCCATCTCCGGGCGATTGTAAATAGAGCTGCAGTGAACATTTTGGTACATGACTCTTTTTAAATTTTGGTTTTCTCAGGGTATATGCCCAATAGTGGGATTGCTGGGTCATATGGTAGTTCTATTTGTAGTTTTTTAAGGAACCTCCATACTGTTCTCCATAGTGGCTGAACCAATTCACATTCCCACCAGCAGTGCAAGAGTGTTCCCTTTTCTCCACACCCTCTCCAGCATTTATTGTTTCTAGATTTTTTGGTGATGGCCATTCTGACTGGTGTGAGATGATATCTCATTGTAGTTTTGATTTGCATTTCTCTAATGATTAATGATGTTGAGCATTCTTTCATGTGTTTGTTGGCACTCTGTATATCTTCTTTGGAGAAATGTCTATTTAGGTCTTCTGCCCATTTTTGGATTGGGTTGTTTGTTTTTTTGTTATTGAGCTGCATGAGCTGCTTGTAAATTTGGGAGATTAATCCTTTGTCAGTTGCTTCATTTGCAAATATTTTCTCCCATTCTGAGGGTTGTCTTTTGGTCTTGTTTATGGTTTCCCTTGCTGTGCAAAAGCTTGCTGGGTAATCTTGGTTGTAGGTTTTTCTCTTTCATCACTTTAAGTATATCCTGCCACTCCCTTCTGGCCTGCAGAGTTTCTGCTGAAAAGTCAGCTGATAATCTTATGGGGATTCCTTTGTATGATATTTTTTACTTTTCCCTTGCTGCTTTAAATATTTTTTTCTTTGAATTTAATATTTGTTAGTTTGATTAATATGTGTCTTGTTGTGTTTCTCCTAGGGTTTATCCTGTATGGGACTCTCTGTGCTTCCTGGACTTGGGTGACTATTTCCTTCCCATGTTAGGGGAGTTTTCGACTATAATCTCTTCAAATATTTTCTCAGACCCTTTCTTTTTTTCTTCTTCTTCTGAGACCCCCTATAATTCGAATGTTGGTGCATTTAGTGTTGTTCTAGAGGTCTCTGAGATTGTCTTCAACTCTTTTCATTATTGCCACCATTTTGTCTTCCAGCTCATTTATTCGTTCTTCTGCCTCAGTTATTCTGTTATTGTTTCCTTCTAGTACATTTTTCATTTCAGTTACTGTGTTGTTCGTCTCTGTTTGTTTGTTCTTTAGTTCTTCTAGATCTTTCTTAAACATTTCTTGTATTTTCTCAATCCGTGCCTCCATTCTATTTCCAAGATTCTGGATCATCTTTACTATCGTTACTCTGAATTCTTTTTCAGGTAGTTTGCCTATTTCCTCTTCATTTACCTGGTCTTGTAGGCTTTTACCTTGCTCCTTCATCTGTGACATATTTTTTGCCATCTCATTTTTTTTTTTTTTTTAATGAGTGGGATTGTGTTCCTGTTTTACTGATTGTTTGGCGTGAGGCTTCCAACACTGGAGTGTGTAGGCTACTGGGTAGAGCTGGGTCTTGGTGCTGAGGTGAGGACCTCCATGAGATCTCACTCTGATGAATATTCCCTGGGGTCTGAGGTTCTGTTAGTCCAGTGGTTCAGACTCGGAGCTCCCACTGCAGGAGATTCGACCTGACCCTAGTTCAGGGGTTCCTCCCGTCTCTTTGGGCATCAGAGTCCCCCACCAGCAGCCGGCAGGTGCCCTAGTCGTGGGGAGATGCTAAGTCCACGTCTTCCCACACCACCATCTTGACTCTGCCTCCAGATGTTTTCCGTTTAATCAGCCAAATCCTCCCACTGCATCAGGGCTCTGAACATGCTTTCTCTTCACTCTTCCATCTCCATTAATTCCCACCCACTATTTCAGGATTATGATAGCACAAGTTATAGGCAATGTCTGCAGGTTTAGAAAGGCATGTATTGCTAACAAAAGCTGCTCCCTGAATTTTTCCCCTACTTCATCGAGTTTGTGTTTCTTTCTCAAAATACCTGGAGTCTCCCTCATAAACTTTATAAGCTGGGCTAATGTTGGAAATACAGCAACATTTATAAATTTACACATTTCTTGATAACTATCAGACATTAGCTTGGTGGAGACAGTGATAAGTCTCAGAATATATTTCATAAAAAGGGCCAATATGACTTAGTTAAGTAAGCTTGGCAAAAAGTGGAACCTCAGTAAATGTCTGTCAGATACATGACTGAGGAAGCAGATTCAGCTCAGGATTACTAGACAAAGTTGAGCAAAAGAGACTGGGAAAATGTTTGTTATGGGGAAATTTAGAGAATTACACTGGTTTAAAGCACTATGTGGTAAGGTAATTTGAGACTGGTGAAAAAAAATGGGCCAGCTTGATTGAGCTTAAGGAATTGAAAATTCTTTTAAGCATGAACATTTATGTAAAAATATTATTGCATATTTTTCATGTTTCATTTTATTGTACCTTATTTTTATTTCTGCATACTTAGTATTTATTTATATTTTAGTATTACCTTTAATATTATTTGGGATAGTGTTTCTAGTAAGTCCTATCTACAATTGGTCAGTAGAGATCAAGGAAAAGCAGAGTTACTTAATAAAAATTCACCTTAATGTCAGCATTGCTGGAACTCATCTATTCCTTACTATTAAGTGAGGTATGTCTATAAAAATCCTTAGTCTCATAGATTGCTTTTTAATCATATACAGGTTGCTTCCATCAAATAATAACTTCAAAATAGCATTGCCAAAGTAAGCAGTCATAGGTGCACAATTTTGGCAAATTAGATTTTAAAAATGGACCTCATATACATGTAGTCTCAAACTCTGATTTGACAAATAGACCCTGAGCAGTTAATAATAGTTCCAGCCCAGCCAAAATTCAAACTCAGTTCTTCTAGTTTCTAGCATAGTACATATTTTATCTTCTTTTAGATTTCTCCCACAGTCGCAATTTACACATTTTTTCTAAATGTTTTAAAAGATAACTTATTTGTTTTGTAAGCAGCTGGATGGTTGAAATAAAGTGAGCATGATTCAGATACCTCATGCAGGAATCTAGTAAGTTGTCTTAATATTTTAACTGATAGCAACCACCTTTTTTGAAAAATTTTTTAATACAAAACAAAGAGTGAATGCATAGATGAACCCATGCTTGGCTCCATAACAGTGTGTAGTGTGTGTAGGAGAGAGAGAGCGAGAGACAGAGAAGGGGAGGGGAGGGGAGGGGAGGGGAGTCGAGGGGAGGGGGAAAGGAGAAGAGAGGACAGATTAGGATAAGCCAAAGGGACATTGCATAGCTCTCAGTTTCCTTGTTCATTGAATAAAATGGGCTATCCAGTGCCAGCTATGGCTGGCACTAGCTAAGCACTGAAAATGCAAAGGTGAGCATATGCACTTGATGCCTGTCCTCAACAAACTTAGAGTCTAAGTAGAGAAGACTTATGATAAAGAGCAAAGCAAATGACTGAATAGAAAAATAAAAATTGAGAAAACTGCTTTGATGGTTATAAACAGGATGCTGTGATTGAGAATAAAAGGGAGACCAATTGAGACTGTATCAAAAGATCACACATATATTTACAAATGATGCAAGAGCTTAAAAAGCAAAATAGGGGTTCTTTTGAGAGTACTCAGTCTAGTCTGAGGCATCAGAGAAGGCTTCCCCTGGAAAAGTTATGTTTTAACTCCATACTGAAGGATTAATAGAGTTTGGCAAGAAGAGGGAGTGCACTGGTAAGAGCACCTTCCAGGCAGAGGGAGCAGCATACACATCGGTCCTGAGTGAAGAAGGGATGAAGTACATCAACAACTGGAAAAAGGCCAGTGCAGTTGGAAGCCCCAGTAACCAGAAGGAGCCCAGAGGAGAGTGAAGAAGATGAGGTGAGGGGTACTTCATATGGAGTCTCATGCAGAGAGAGGCCTTTATAACTATTAGGGTTAATAGCATGGGCCCTGTATCAGTTTTCTGTGCTACATAAAATTACCTCAGACTTAGTGTCTTAAACAGTACTCATTCATTAGCTCATAGTTCTGTAGGTCAGGTTCAGTGTGGCTCAACTGGGTTCTCTGCTCATGGTCTCACAAGGGTAGGAAAAAGTGTCAGCTGAGAAATTCGGGGGAAGAATTGCCAGGTTCATCCAGGCTGTTGGCAGAATCTGCCTCCTTGTGGTTTTGGTCTGAGGTCCCGATTTCCTTGCTGTCTATCAGTTCGATGTCACTGTCAGCTTTTCCAGGCCACCACGTTCCTTCTCACATGGATCCCTCCATCTTTAAAGCAACAGTGGTGTACAGAGTCCTTTTCACACTCTGAATTTCTGTGACTTCTTCTGCCACCAGCCAGAGAACACTTCTGTCTTTAAAGGGTTTGTTGATTAGATTAGTCCCACAAAGATAATCTCCCTCCTAAGATTAACTGATTAGAAACCTTAATTATATCTGTAAAATGCCTTCCGCCATGAAGCTTATCATAACCATGGAAGTAACACCAGGAGGAAAAGGTCATAAGGGCCATCTAATTTCTGTCTATCACAAGCTCTAGAGAGACTGTGGCTTCAAGTTCTGACACCAGTATTAACCACCTCTGGAACTTGGACATGAAAATCAATAAGGAAACATTGGACTTAAATGACACACTGGGCCAGATGGACTTAGATATTTACAGTACATTCTACCCAACAGCAGCAGAAAACACATTCTTCTCAAGAACACATGGAACATTCTCTAGGATAGATCATATGTTAGGTCACAAAGCAAGTCTTAATAAATTTGAGAAGATTGAAACATATCAAGAATCTTTTCTTACCACAATGGTATGCAATTAGAAATCAATTACAAGAAGAAAACTGGAAAATTCACAAATATGTAGAAACTAAATATTAGACTACAGAACAACCAATGAGTCAAAGGAGGAATCAAAAGAGAAAATTTTTAAAATATCTTGAGACCAATGAAAATGGAAATACCATATACCAAAACTTGTAGGATACAACAAAAGCAGTTCTAAGAGGGAAGTTCATAGTGATAAACACCTACATTAAGAAAAAAGAAAGAGGACAAATAACTTTACACCTAAAGGAACTAGAACAAGAATAAACTAAGCCCAAAGATATCAGAAAAAAAGAAATAAAGATCAGAGATAAAATAAATGAAATAGAGGCTAAAAAGACAATAGAAAAGATCAATGAAACTAAGAGCTGTATTTTTAAAAGACAAACAAAATAGACAAAACTTTAGGTAGAGTTACCAAAAAAAAAAGAAGAAAAGGAAAAGAAAGAGGACTCAAACAAAATTAGAAATGAAAGAGGAGATATCACCACTGATCCCACAAAAACACAAAGAATCATAAGAAAATACTATTAACAATTATATGCCAACAAATTGGACAACCTAGAAGAAATGGACAAATTCCTAGAAACATACAACCTACCAAGACTGAATCATAAAGAAATAGAAAAACTGAACAGACCAATTATTAGTAAGGAGATTGAATCAGTAATCAAAAACATCCTAAAAAATGAAAGTTCAGGACCAGAAGGCTTCACCGGTAAATTCTACCAAACATTCAAAGAATTAACACCAATCCTTCTCAAACTCTTCCAAAAAAAAACAGAAGAGGATGAAACACTTCCAAGCAGACTTTAAAAAGGCATGCTAATACCTAATATCAAAACCAGACAAAGATACCATAAGAAAAGAAAATTAGAGGAAAATATCCCTGATGAACATATATGCAAAATTTTTCAACAAAATAGTAGCAAAATAAATTCAACAATACATTAAAAGGATCATACACCACATGATCAAGTTGGATTTATTCCCAGATGTAAAGATGGTTTCAACATTCACAAATAAATCAACGTTTTACACCACATTAACAAAATGGAAGACAAAAATCCTATGATTATCTCAATAGATGCAGAAAAAGCATTTGACAAAGTTCAACATCCATTCATGATGAAAACTCTCAGAGTGGTTATAGAAGGAAAGTACTTCAACATAATAAAGGCCACACATGACAAGCCCATAGCTAACATCATACTCAGTAGTGAAATCTGAAAGCATTTCCTTTAAGATCAGGAACATGACAAGGATGCCCAAATATGCTGCTTTTGTTCAACATAGTACTCAAAATCCTAGCCAGAGCTATTAAGGAAAGAAAGACATCTAAATCAGAAAGGAAGAAGTAAAACTTTCTCTATTTACAGATGATATGATATTATAAATAGAAAACCTTAAAGATTCCACCAAAAGATTGTAAGAACTAACAAATAGATTCAGTAAAGTTACAGGATACAAACTCAATATACAAAAATGAGTTGCATTTCTATACACTAACAACAGTGAGAAAGAGAAATTAAAGAAGACACAAATAAATGGAAAGATATTCTATGTTCATGGAATAGAAGAATTAACATTGTTAAACTGTCCACACTACCCAAAGTGATCTGCAAACTCACTGCAATACCCATCAAAATTCCAATGGCATTTTTCTCATAAATAGGACAATCCTAAAATTTGAATGAAACCACAGAAGACCCCAAGTAGACAAGGCAATCTTGAGAAAGAAGATTAAAAGAAGACCTGGTGGCATCACACTTCTTGATTTCAAACTCTATTACAAAGGTATTATAGTAATCAAAACAGTATGGTACTGCCATAAAAACAGACACATAGACCAATGGAACAGAATAGAGAGCCCAGAAATAAAACCATGCATAATAGTTGAGCAGTCTACTACAGCACAGGATCCAAGAATATACAATGGGGAAAGGATAGTCTCTTCAATAAGTGGTATAGGACAAACTGGACAGCCACATGCAAAAGGATGGAACTAGACCCTCATTTATGCCATATACAAAAATCACCTCAAAATGGATTTAAGACATGAATGTGAGACCTAAAACCATAAAACTCCGAGAAGAAAATATAGGGGGTAATCTCCTTGACATTGGTTTTGGCAATGATTGTTTGAATCTTACATCAAAAGCAAAGGCAACAAAAGCAAAAATAAGTGGAAACATATCAAACTAAATAGCTTCTGCAAGGCAAAGGAAACCATCAACAAAAGGAAATGACAAATGATAGACTAGGAGAAAACATTTATAAATCATATATCTGATAAGGAGTTAATATCCAAAATATATAAATAATTCATATAGCTCAATAGTAACACCCCCACACACACCAAATCCTATTTAAAAAAGGGCAGAAGACCTGAACAGACACTTTTCCAAAGAATATATACAGATGGCCAGCAGGTACATGAAAAGGTGTTCAACATCACTAATCAACAGGGAAATCAACAGGGAAATGCAAATCAAACCACAACGAGATATTGCATCACAGCTGTTAGAATGGCTATTATAAAAAGACAAGAGATAAGTGTTGACAAGGATGCAAAAAAAGAGGGAACCCTGTGCACTCTTGGTGGGAATGTAAATTGGGACATCCACTATGGAAAACAGTATGAAGGCTCCTCAAGAAATCAAAAATAGAACTACCATATGATCCAGCAATTGCACTTCTGGGTATATATCTGAAGAAAACAAAATCGCTATGTCAGAGACATCTACACCTCCATTTTCATTGCAGCATTATTTACAATCACCAAGACATGTGAATAACTAGGCACCAGATGAATGGATAGAGGATATATATATATCAGCTATACAATGGAGTATTATTCAGCCATAAAAACGAAGGAAATCCTGCCATTTGTAACATGGATGGAACTTGAGGCATTATATTAAGTGAAATAAATCAGAGAAGGGCAAAAACTGTATGATTTTACTTTTATGTAGAGTCTAAAATAAACCAAACTCATAGAAACAGAGAACAGATTGGTGCTTTACAGAGGTGGGGGTTGGGGGAATGGGTGAAGGTCATCAAAGTTACAAACTTCTAGTTATGAGATAAACAATTTCTGGGGATATAATGTACAGTATGGTCACTATAGTTAGCAATACTATGTTATATATTTGAAAATTGCTAAGAGAATAGATCTTAAAAGTTCTTACCACAAGAAAAAAATTTTTGTAACTATGCGAGGTGATGTATTTTGACTAAACTTACTGTGATAATCATTTTGCAATATATACGTACATCAAATCATTATACTGTACACCTTAAACTAATACAATGTTATATGTCAAGTATATCTCAGTGAAACTGGATCCAAAGAAAAAAAGACAGCACAATTAGTTCCAGAGATTCTATATCCATTTAAAAGATGCTCCAGGGCTTCCCTGGCGGCTCAGTGGTTGAGAGTCCGCCTGCCGATGCAGGAGACACGGGTTCTTGCCCCGGTCCAGGAAGATCCCACATGCCATGGAGCGGCTGGGCCCGTGAGCCATGGCTGCTGAGCCTGCGCGTCCGGAGCCTGTGCTCCGCAGCGGGAGAGGCCACAGCAGTGAGAGGCCCACGTACCGCAAAAATAAAAATAAAGAAAAATAAAAAATAAAAGATGCTCAAGAAAGAATAAAATAAGAAAACAGAAGAGAAGAAATAATCTAAAACAACACTAAAAGATCATTTCCCTGAATTGGAAAAATAGGGAATTCCAACTGCCAAGGCAGGCCTGGCTCCAACCTGCACATTCGTTAGAAGACATTCTTAGACACAAACTGCTGTACTTTCTGAACTCCAAGCATAAAGAGAAAACCTGGAGAGCTTCCCACTGAAAAACTTAAAATATGCCCATTCAGAAATGTAGTTTTTAAAAGACTCGATTTTAACGCTTTTCGTAAGTTAAAGACTGAAGGGAATTTCTAGGAACTAAGATATTTTGTTTGGAAGCAATATTTGTCAGAAGTTTAGCAAGTTTATAGTAGATTGAGAAATGAAGTTTGAGAAGCCATAGCTACAGACTGGAACAAACAAGCACAGTAGGGCAGGGAAGTCATAGAGAAATCTGCCTTTGTATTATAATTTGAGGACTGCTTTAAGATCCTTTGGGTGTCCCCCAGGAATATCTCTGCAGTGAGTGAAACTCACTAATTGTTATAAACTCCTTTATGTTAAACATCACTAATTCCCAATGTTTGCCTTTTGAAATATAAACACTGTACTGTATTCCTTGCAAGATAACACAGTAAAACCCTCATACCTAGTTAAATGAGTGTCCTCAAACCCGACTAAGCATTGCAATCACCATGGGAGCTTTAAAAGACACACAAATTCACAGAACCCTCAACAAACATTTGGAAGATGAGGCATCATGGTGAAGCAGAAAAACACTAGACCCAGAGAGGCTTGGTTAAAGTCACCCTTCTGCCACTAACTGGGGTAACTCACCCAAGTTTCTTGAGCCTTACTTTGCTTTCCTATAAAAACAGAAAAATAGTATCCGCCTTTCAGAAATGTGGAGGATTAAATAAGAAATGTACAATCCCTGGCACTTGATGGTAGTTCAATTGATGACAGCGAGCTGCCTACCAGTTTTATTTGGGGTCATGCCTGAAGACTTTAAAAGCTCCTGTGATTTGCAATGTCTTCTAAATAACAGTATCCTAAATACTCAGGCAGGATTCCCAAAACACTGTCATCAATTCTCTTGCTAACCACTCCTTAAATAACATTAACTGCTAATTCTTATTCTTCTAGAAGTTGTAGCTGCTTAAAGTGGTGAGTCTCTTTGTTCCAAAGTGTCATGGTTATGTAAAGATTCAACCCTAGGCTCATACCGCCTGCTCCTTTTGAAGTTCATCCAGAGAAAGAAAACCACACCCAAGGAAGAGTGCTCTAATTTAGTCACACCTGGGGATATACCAGCTAAATCTGGGGTAAGGCACAGTGGCAAGAAGAAATTTAACAACCTTTTTTTTAAAATTAATTTATTTATTTTGGCTGTGTCAGGTCTTAGTTGCAGCATGTGGGCTTCTTAGTTGCAGCACACGAATGCTTAGATGCGGCACGCATGCGGGATCTAGTTCCCTGACGGGGGATCAAACTCAGACCCCCTGCATTGGGAGCGTGGAGTCTTACCCACTGGACCACCAGGGAAATCTCTCAACAACACTTTAATGAGAACATATTAGGAACAAAGTAACAAAATACCTCCTGTACCTTTATTTAGCCATGTTCTCCCTATCCCATCTTCCAAATCTGGCCATTGAATTTTTTTTCTTCTTCTAGGCTAGTATTAAGCCAAATCAAATATTTCAGAAGAATGATATTGAATACGAGGTGTTCAAAAAAATGGATTCAAGCTAGTATTATATTTTCTACATTATTAGTACTTGGCTCTTCTGATTTTCCATTTATCTTCATGGGAGTTTCATTGTGTTCTAGAATGCATATCTGATTCTCTAGTGTCCAAACATTATCCTTTTAAATAGCTCTAATCTGTTAACAGGGCTTTGTCTATTAGTTCTCATGTTGTGTGTAAGCTATTAGCAGGTTTTTAAGTGACCTTTTTCACTGTACATGGATTTGTCTACATTACTGAGGGACAATGATTTCAGATGACAGCTTATTTTCTTCTGGGAAGAATCTTTTAAAAATCTCCTAAAAAGTATATACTGTGTTGGAGAAATATGTTAAAATTGTGCTTTTTTGTATCTTTTACTCTTTAAATTTCACAAATGCAAGAGCATATTGAAATTATATACTTCAAAAAAATAACTATTCTGTAAGTGCTTTACAGAACTACAGCTTCTTATGCATTAGTTATATGACCGAAAGATACCCCTCACAGAAGAGGAGATGTTTCAGCTGAATGTAGAAGGATCAGCTGGATCATCATGGGAAAGATTGGGGAAGAGTATTTTTGATGAAGGGAATAGTATTTGCAAAGGAACCGTGAAACTGCTAGTAATGTTGGGGAACTGCCAGGAATAGAATATGTGTGTGTGTGTGTGTGTGTGTGTGTGTGTGTGTGTGTGTGTGTGTGTGTGTGTGTGTGTGTGTGTGAGAGAGAGACAGAGACAGAGAGGTTTGGTTTTGGAGGGAGGCAAGGTCTTTGCCACGGAAGCATAGCAGAGTGAGAAGAGGGAACTGATAGTACAGTCTACACTGATAACATATAGTGATAAATGGAAGTTCAAGACTGGGTAAAACATACCAAGGGAAGAGCAGCAGTCAAAGTTGAAGTAGTCAGGGCTTGTTTTTTGTTTTTCATCTCTGTTACTGCATTATACTGACATTTGGACATTATTATTTTGTGTTACTTTTTAGAATACTCCATAAGTCTTGCTGGTTGACTTTTGTTTGTTTTTTCCTTAATATTCTTGGTACACCCTTAACCCTTGTGGGTATGTGCACTTATGTTGAAGTCAGTTGAAATATGAAGTTTCAACCCAAATGCCACCAACTGACATCAGGAATTAAGTCCTTGGCTTCAGTGATGCTTGGCTTTCCTCTTACAAGTATGGCTACTCATTTTCTCTCCAATTTCTAAAATTTTTATTTTATATTATTCTATTTTTATTGTGGTTAAAATATACATAACATAGGGCTTCCCTGGTGGCACAGTGGTTGAGAGTCCGTCCGCCTGCCGATGCAGGGGACGCGGGTTCGTGCCCTGGTCCGGGAAGATCCCACATGCCGCGGAGCGGCTGGGCTCCTGAGCCATGGCCGCTAAGCCTGTGCATCCGGAGCCTGTGCTCCACAACGGGAGAGCCACAACAGTGAGAGGCCCGCGTACCGCAAAAAAAAAAAAAAAAAAAAAAAAAAAAAAAATATATATATATATATATATACATAACATAAAATTTACCATCTTAATCATTTTTAAGTGTACAATTCATCTTGCACAGCTGAAACTCTACATGCATTAAACTCCCCATTCCTCCCTCCTCCCAGTCTCTGACAACTATCATCCTACTTTCTGTCCCTATGAATTTGACTACTCAATGTACCTATACATATGGAATCATATAGTATTTGTCTTTTTGTGACTGCCTTATTTCACATAGCATAATGGACTCGAGTCATCTATATGACAAAGTGGTATATATGTGTATACATATATATATATATATATATATATATATATATACACAATGGAATACTATTCAGACATAACGAAGAATGAAATTTTGCCATTTGCAACAACATGGATGGACTTGGAGGGCATTATGCTAAGTGAAATAAGTCAGACACAGAAAGACAAATACTGTATATCATTTACATGTGGAATTTAAAAAATAAAACAAACTAGTAAATATGACGAAAAAGAAACAGACTCATAGATATAGAGAACAAACTAGTGGTTACCAGTGGGGAGAGGGAAGGGGGAGGGGCAAGATACAGTAGGGGATTAAGAGGTACAAACTACTATATATAAAATAAATAAGCTACAAGGATATATTATACAACACAGGGAATAGCCAATATTTTATAATAACTTAAATGGAATATAGCCTTTAAAAATTGTGAATCACCATGTTGCACACCTAAAAATTATATAATATTATACATCAACTATACCTCAATAAAAGATTCATCCATATTGTAGCATGTGACAGAGTTTCCTTCTTTTTTAAGGCTGGATAATAATCCATGCTATGTGTATACCACATTTTGTTTGTCCATTCACTCATCAGTGGACACCTGTTTTGCTTCTGCCTTTTGGCTATTGCAAATAATGCTGCTATGAACATAGGTGTGCAAATATCTCTTGAGTCCCTGAGTTTTGAGTTTTGGGTGTGTACCCAGAAGTGGATTACTGCATCATACAGTAATTCTATTTTTAATTTTTTGAGGAACTGCCATTGTAGAAATGGAATTCTAATATACTACTGTTGGAAATGTAAAATGATGCAACTACTTTGGAAAACAATTTGGCAGTTTCCCAAAAAATTAACATACACTTACCATATGATCCAGCCATTCTGCTTACCCAAGAAGTATATATCCCAATGAATGTTCAGAGTAACTTTATTCATAACATTCAAAACTGAAAAAAACCTAAATGTCCATCAACATCTGGATGGATAAACAAATGGATAAACTGTAGTATATTTATAGAATGGACTACTACTTAGCTATCAATACATGCTACAAAATGGATAAATCACCAGTAATTATTTTGAGTAAAAGAAACTAGATTTTTAAATATTTATATAAAAATCTAATAAATGCAATCTAGTGTACAGTGATAGAAAGCTTATCAATGGATGGTGAAGGGGGCATGGGGAAGAGGGGGAGAGAGACCATAATGACACATGAGGAAATTTCTAGGGGTGGGAGATATGGTTATTATATTAATGCTGTGATGGTATCATGGGTGCCTACATATGCCAAATCTTAATGTATTATATATTTTAAGCACGTGCAGTTTATTGCAGGTCAATTGTATCTCAATAAAACTGCTAAGAATTTTGTTGTCACAGTAAATAACAACTAAGAAATAAGCAATAAAGTGTAATATAAATGTACATTACTAAGTTAGAACGTTTTGGTAAGTAGTATAAATATGAATGTCATTTAAAGTCATCCCAGTTATGATAACTTATAACATTAACAATTTCCTTTTATTGGAGTTGAAATGGGTTCTGGGGCTGTGGAACAGAAATGATTTGTAAGTAACTATCTCCCCAGAGTGAGGGCTACTATAGATTAAATAACGTGCCCAAGATGAACAGTTCATCGATAGGCATGGATTTGAATTCAGGCCTAACCATGCTCGATAGCACTCATTTGCCCCTCCACATTCACTTTCCATCCTCTCTACCCTGCCCTAAGCCTTGGAGGCTAACCTATAAGGACTGCGTCATTGGTCTAAGTTTACCACTGGTTTCCCATTGGGTTTGGCCAATGAGAAGCACCAGTAGGAGGTGAGATGGAGGGAGGAGAGTGAGGCTGCTGTATTCATTCTCATCACTTCCTTCCTGCATGATTCCCTTGGAGTCACCCAAAGGCTCGCTGTGCTTGTCCACTGAAGCTTTGCATCTCCTTTTACCCACAGTCCTCTTTGCACAATTATTTCCCCTCTGGTTCTAGTAGCTACTCCTTCCCCTCACCCCTGGGCTAGAGGTGCTCACCCAGTTGTCAACAGCCCTGAGATTCTGCACTATTTCTTGCAGTTTCCTCACAACCTGCCAACACCTTTGTTAGCGTTCCCTGTATTAAACTTTCCTCAAATTACCAAGTTCAGTATGCCACCTGTTTCCTGTCAGGACCCTGACCGGTACAATAATAATAAAAATCCATCTCTTTTCCACTTCAGTTTGATGAGACTGCATCATTTTCCCAAAAAGGGCAAGATCAGTTTGGATGCCAGAATGTCTATACAGAAAGGAACAGAAAGCTGGTTGGAAAGAAAAGGGTTTAGGGGAATTATTCTGAAGCCACATTTGCAGAGGAAGCATAGTGGGGGGGGGGTTGGATTAAATGCTGATTGGATGAATGTTTGTGGGCCCTTAGTGCCACTACTGGCCAAGTTTCTCTGACGGGAAATTGGTCCACAGATTTACTCCATCAGTCCCATATCTGACTCTCAATAGTTACAGGCAAGGTCTTAAGATCAGCATTATAGGCTCTTATACCATTTACAAAGAATTATACACTTACTTCTTGTGACTAGTTTGCCATTGAACCTAGGGCAACTCACCTTTCCCTACTTATGTCACCTGAAGCCGATGTACCTCAAGGAAATTATATGTTGCATACTGATTGATGATAAATAGTCTATAAGTTCCCTTGTTCTCTCCAGATAGGTGCTAGATCAATGAAACACTTCATCCATGTACCATTCGGTTCTCCCAGAGGTCAGCAGTGAAGCGAATTTCTCCCTTTAAATTCCACATTCCTTCCACTAATGCACTGAGCCCCAAAGGCACAGGATGCTCAAGGATTTTTGGTTCAATATAGTTTTCATCAGCACATGTGAGAAAGGCTCTGACACCATTCAAAAAAGCCAGGGGATTTGTAGGCCTAGTGCTTAGAACTTCATCAAAAAGCATTTGCCGGTGCCAAAAAGTATACATTGGCAATGAACTTTCCTTCTGCCTCTGACCACCTCACATGATTCTGTGAGTAGAACCATTTCATTCCCGCTACTCCTGGGTTCACACTCTCAGAAGAAACAGAAAAAGAGGGCAGGCCATGAGTGTTTATAACACAGACCTCCCCTTCATATTCTTTCCCACTCCTTCCACCCTCAGGGAACTCCTTCAAAGGGAACATGCATCTGGAAATGTAGGCGTATTCTTGTCTGTAAAATTTTTGCTCCAAGGGAAAGTGTGGTCGCCAACAATGAACTGGCACCCATAGATTTTAAGCTCGGCTGATATTTCCAACTGTTCAGCCTGTTTCTCACCACAAAGCCAAGCCAACATTACATTTAGGTAGTTTGAGCTTCAGGAGAGGACAGAAGATCAAATACCTTTTGTTCCCAATAAGCTAACTACTCTAAACAGCAACACCCTAGACTGGCATGCTGGGGCACAGTCACAAGCCACAACTGTAGTTCTTAAACCAATGCCAGGAATGGAAAGGAGACACACACGCACACATACACACAAAGCTCTGCTGTGTTGCAGTAGCAGCAGAAGTGGTTGGCGCTAGAGAAGATATTTGATTCATGTTGTCTTCTATTCATAGGCTAGTATATCACTTTGCTTTTAATATTTTCCTTGTTGAGAGTGCATGTCTACGTCTGTATGCAAACACAGACGTAGACACGGTCTCTATAACTATAATGATCTGGTCTGCAATATTTGCCTAGCATCTATCTCTCTTCTGGTTTTTGTAGAAATGACTCCATTGTTTCATGAGCTGGAAAATCTGGATTTGATCTTTGGAAGAAGGATTTGGAACATAACGACTCCGCCTTTTAATGAAAAGATTAACAATGCTTCGGAGCTGAATAGCCCTGTATTTGTTTAGAATGGGCCTTGCGTTTTGCTCTTTTGCGGAGTAACTTACAATACGGAGTCTTGTCTCAGATTTATATACCATTCCAATCCCCTCGCCTGTGTTCTAAATAAAGGTGGTATGACTATATGTTTGAAATAGAAATTACTCCAGTGTGCTATGGCTTTGTTTATAAAAACGAATGCTAGACGTTTTCTTGGATCTTTGTGAGAAGTGACATCCTATACTGATGCCCTTTTTGTAATCACAACCCTAACCACTTCCAGCCCCTGGTATTGTATTGCAGCATTTTGATGATGTTTAGTTTTACACTTATTAAAGACCCTGTCCCGCTTGATTATCCTTTTTTCTGCGTTGCTGGCCGAGCACATACCATCCTCATATATACAGGATTACACACACTTCCACTGATTTTGCTGGCTGAGCATCGGGGATGCAGTTTGGCCAGGAATCCTCAGTCGGTCCTTTCCCTAATTTGGTACTACTGTCAGCCTGTCCCTGGCAACACCATGACACACTACGTGCTCACCGGGGGGAGGGGACGGGGGACCCAGTCCTGCTGCTGAGGAAATGAAGCACTTTCATTCCCCCTGCTGCTGCACACAGATGAAGAAGGCCAAAACAAACGGTGATCCAGCATGATGAACACTGCTGAAACCTCTGACATTCTTCCAGTCTGGGACTCCTGCCCTGTAAGACCCAAATCGACAAGGATGGCCCTCTCTTCCCTTTTTCCTCCATTCCCCTTCTACTCCTAAATACACCAGTTATCAATCCGGGCACTTTAGAAGGAAGACATTTTAAATGATGAGATCAGAAAAATTGAAAGTTATCTTAGAGGTCATCTAGTTCATTAATTTTCAAATTGTTCTGAAGACCCCCCAGGATCTTGCAGAGGCACCTAGGGCTGCTGTTCCCTCTCTTGCTCCTCCTCTGACAGAAAGGGGTGGGGCTCCAGGGCTCCATGTCCCCCAGTCCCTTCAACTGCCACAGCCCTGCTTTGATCTGTTCGTATATTAAAATTCCTGAGAACATTACCTTTACAAAAAGGATTGCATAATTTTCCAAAAAAGTTTGGGAACCACTGGGGTTGGAGAAAGGAGGGGTTCCAGGATCCCAGTCAGTGGGATTAGGACCTAGGAGTTCCAGCTTCTCAGCCCCATCGTTCTCCCAGCACATCCCTCACTCCTCTGGAGCAATGTGATTAATCCAACACCACGTGGATCTGCAGCAA
This sequence comes from Lagenorhynchus albirostris, assembly GCF_949774975.1. Classification (NCBI taxonomy): domain Eukaryota; kingdom Metazoa; phylum Chordata; class Mammalia; order Artiodactyla; family Delphinidae; genus Lagenorhynchus; species Lagenorhynchus albirostris. Next base: position 66,090,634 of record NC_083101.1, on the reverse strand, counting down.
TAGTATAAGAAGCCATTCTCCCTCCTGGGTTTTATAACAACTCTCACCCTGCCAAGTAAAGGGGCCCAGTGGAGGGGTCATCATCACCATGTTGGGGAGTGGCAGGTTATGGCGGCCAGTTTCCCGCCTCGAGATATGTGGCCCTGGATTACGAGAGAAGACGTATTTAAAGTGGAGAAAGTTTGGAGCTGGGCAGTACTAACAGCCGAGGGTTTGAGAGTGTGTTCTTAGATCCCCCTGATGAGACTTCCCCCCAACACCAACACCTGGTGACAGAGGACACCTCTTCTTCCCCAGCTTCCTAGGAGATGGAGTCTGAGGGAGTGGGCTTCGTGGCGCGCTCCTCCCGGGAAAGCCGGGCGGGCTAGAACGTGCCGCTTCCCCTCCCTGCGTCCCTCCCTCTGCACCCCTGCCCTCCCCCCATCCCAGACTGGGGTTACCTCAGAGGTGCAGCTCTCAGTCGCCTTCTGCCACACACAGCAAAGAGCGAGCTGCTCTGCCCCATCATAAATATTCGTGGAGCGCCCTGTTGCCCCGCTCAAGTCCCTTCCCAGGTGGAAACGATAGCTTTGAAAATGATTACGGCCGTCATTTGCCTCAGAAACAGCCCAGCTTTCCCCCACTTGAGGTCTAGAAGATCTCTGTACAGCGGAAAGTGCTGGCCTGGCTGAGAACTGGAAAAGATTCCGACTGGGGCACAGACAAGAAGAGGCGGTCAGGCTCCCTCCCAGGCCAGGGAGGGGATTCATTCCAGAGGGAGCCCTGAAAACTCCGAAGAATCCCACCGAGACTCACCTGTGGGGAACTCGCTGGCGGTCCAGTGGTTGGCGTTCTGCGCTCTCACTGTCGAGGGCCCCGGTTGGATCCCTGGTCGGGGAACTAGGCTCCCACAAGCCCTGAGACACAGCAAGAAACAGACCTGTTACCCCCTTCCCAAGGGAAACAGGACGAAGAGCGCCCTGAAAGAGAACTTTTTTCCTTACTCTACTTGCTGCTTCCAATCCGAGGGAAAGAAAATAAAAACAGAAGAGCGGAGGACCCGCCTGCGGAGCAAATCCCTAGGTCCAGTCAGGCAGGGAGCCGGAAGTCAGACCCCTTCCCCGCCGGAAGCGCCCGGGGAAGCCCTGAGCGCCGGGGCGGGAGAGAATTGAAGGGCTGAGGGCAGAATAAGCAGAAGGAAGTAGGCTTCGGATAGCCCCAGAGAAGATCTTACAGGCAGCGTTAAGGGGCCTTCTGAGGTAATCATCTTCTGTTTGCGGAGGAAAACAATGTACGCTCTGCTTGCATTATCTGGGTGACTGAGTTAATAGTGAAGGCTTTGCCTTTGAGTATTTGCGGCACCTGGTTCTTGATTAAAATGATTTCCCTTCTTGTTTGAATGGTGCGGGGGTGAGGCAAACCGGTCTCCCATCTTCTCTTTGTCCATCCATCTCTCACTTGGGAATGGAATTCTTCTTGCTCCCTTCTGCCGTAAATAACCATCTTACCTTAATGCCATGTGTTTAGAGCTGCCAAACTGGAGTTTAAGAGGTTTACTGCTCCCCTTACTTTCCATTTGGGGATCTTAAGATGATTCTTCAGATGAAAAATTATTTGCTTTGTGCTTTGGTTTGGACAGAGATAGAGTTTGAGGCTCTGTTAATGGCCCAACAAAATGGGAGGGCGATGATTGGTTTCCGGGCATCCGGATGCAGGAAGATTCAGAAACTTGCCCTTAATTCTTCCACAATCAAGTGATGGGGTCGGGTGATGGGGCTGGAGGGCTGCCGTTTTCAGTTGCTCTCTTGCCATTCATGGCTTCCAGGCATCCATTCCTTCTTTACTTGTCCTGCCACTACAAGTCATCAAAGAATCACACTTTTAGAGGAAAGCAGATTTTCTAAAGACGTTAAACTGATTACAGCGCTTTTGTCTGGTCATTTGTTTTAGAGCTTTATGCATAGTTTCCATTCAAAATGCTCTTTAGCCTGTCATGCTGTCAAATGGAGGGTATAGGTAAAGACATGTGTTTGCATTTGTGTGTCAGCTCCTGACATTTGTATTTATTTGTACATGTGCATTTTGTTTGTTCAAATAAATATTTCATCAGATGTAGAGTACAGTAGGGAGACTCAGAGAAGGAGGTGGTATGATTCAAAAGCTAGTGAAATATTTCTCAATAAGACTTGGAATTCCAGCTTCTGGTTAATTGTAAATATGATCTGGAGGAAGGAGTAAGCACATCAGGGAGCTAAGGTCTGTATTTATCTTTTAATGTTATTGTTATACAGTTTACTGCATAAATAATTGAAATGATAATAATAACAATTTAGGGACCATTCACCTGTTGTGTGTGCTATATTTCATTGATATTCACTTTTCTGAACTGCAGATCCATGATTCTCTATTTAATGAAAACACAGTGGTAAATTATAAATGAACGTTTTTTCAAATGGATAAAATTTGTTTTTAATTCATCCCACTTAAAAACACCCTTCAACATTTGTTCATTAAAAATCAACAGTCCTTGGCCGCTGAGCCTGCGCGTCCCGAGCCTGTGCTCCGCAACGGAAGAGGCCACAGCAGTGAGAGGCCCACGTACCGCAAAAAAAAAAAAAAAAAGGGAAAAAAAAAAATCAACAGTCCTGGGCTTCCCTGGTGGCGCAGTGGTTAAGAGTCCGCCTACCGATGCAGGGGACACGGGTTCGTGCCCCAGTCCGGGAAGATCCCACATGCTGCGGAGCGGCTGGGCCCATGAGCCATGGCCGCTGAGCCTGCGCGTCCCGAGCCTCTGCTCCGCAACGGAAGAGGACACAACAGTGAGAGGCCCGCGTACAGCAAAAAAAAAAAAAAAAAAAAACAGTGCTGCAACAAGGTCCTACTGTATAACACAGGGAACTATATTCAATATCCTGTGATAAACCATAATGGAAAAGAATATGAAAAAGAATACATATATGTATAACTGAGTCAGTTTGCTGTACAGCAGAAATTATACACAACATTGTAAACTAAAAAAATCAACAGTCCTAAAAATAAGCTTTTTCATGCTATCTTTATAAAGTTTGTTTTAAAACTACAATTTTAATATATTACTAGGAAGAAAAAAGAAACCCTGAAAATTTAATGATACTAATTGAATCTGAATGGATATAGATTGCTGTGTTTATTCGAATATTTGGCTATATATTTAAGGCATAATTGAAAAATACAAAAGCTAAGAATATTAAGGTAATAATTTTCACAGGTGTAAGGGAAAGTAGTGATCAATGCAGGATTAACATTTTCATACTCTATGAGGAGAACTTTCCATTCTACCAAGTCATTATTCTTGGTTTAATAAATGAGCCATTATATTGAAATGAGTTCCTTGAGGGTATGCATAATAACTCATTCATCTTTGTATACCAGAGTATGCACCATAGTAGATGCTCAAGAAACATTTATTGAATGATTTCAATGAACACCAGTTTGCCCTTGAGGCTTGCGGGATCTTAAGTTGTGACATGCAGGATCTTTTAGTTGCGGAATGTGGGATCTATTTCCCCGACAGGGATCAAACCCAGGCGCCCTGCATTGAGAGCACGGAGTCTTAACCACTGGACCACCAGGGAAGTCCCTGAACCCATTTCTATCTGATTCCAAAGCATGTGTTTTTTCCCACTTATTCACTCATAAATCCACAAATACTTCAAAACATACTATGTGTCAGTCACTGTTCTAGTCACCAGAAACAGCAGCAAATAAAGCAGATAGTTTCTGACCTTGCAGAGTTTACATTCTAGTTGGGGCTAGAGAGACAATAAACAAATTCACAGTGCAACATTGGTTTCCAATCTGTTTCAAAACTAGAGTTATTTGGGCATATCACAGAAATGGAATTAATCTATTTTCTGAAATTCATAAATCGGGAGTTGTAAAAGTAGTGTGGGTGGAGCAAAGTGTACTAAGGGACAAATAGTAGTAGATGATTTCAGAGAGGTAGAGAGAGTCAGGTCGGGCCTTAGAGGCCATTGTAAGCACTTTGTTTCTCCTTAGGGAAAGATGGGAACCAGAGGAGCCGTAAACCCTGGCTCACATTTAAAGAATTTAAAGAAGCAGGCAAGGGAACAAGAATGGCCAGTTGGAGGCTAGAGATGATGGTGGCAGGGACCAGTGTGGCAGCAGGGGAGGTAATGAGAAATGGTTGGATTCTAGGCAAAATTTGTGGATGGGCTAATTAAACATTGCGTGCTTTTTGAGTAGTTGCAGTTATTCCCCATCGTCCTGGATTAGAATCATATTTTGGTAGCTTCCTCGTCTGTAAAATGGGAATGATTTTTAAGAACCCATCATGACAAATGTGCTTAGTGTCATGCCTAGTACATAGTAAGCATTCAATAAAGATGATCTATCCTAGCAATTAACAAAGCTAATTGGATGGGGAACAAAGGCAGCTCTCTAAACACATGACCTGGAGCAGGTCACAAAGGCAGCCCAGGTTCAGGACTGCTCAGGAACCCAGGGGCTGGGTGGGCTGGCAAGGCCAGTGATGATGAACCGTACATCCACTATGAGGAGGACAGGAGTGAGGGAGGTAAGGAAAGAGAGAGAAAAGGGAAAGTGTGTGAGTGACATGATTTCTAAGAGGGCAAAGGTCCTCCAAGAACAAGTGTAGTGTCTGTTCTTGACCCTAAGGGCTGTGCAGACACAACTTACGTCTCCAGAAAGAGCTTGGGGAACTCTAAAACAGACCTAATTTACTATGGGAGGGGGTCATTTTCAAACTGGGAAGTTTTAGATGACTAATTTATGAGATGCAGGAAATAAATACTATAGAAAAAATTATAGGGGTATAGATCCCTTCATAAATTTAACCATGGCTGTGGGACATTTTGCGTGAGTGATTGGCTCTATCCTGACAATTGGGGGAGTTTTTATTAAAGCTACAGGATTGTTTTGGTGAAATATTTGCTTTCTTATTCACCCTGTGTGAATTCCTATTCAATATAAGATAATCTTCAACAATAATTGAAAACGCCTGTTGATAGAATTAGTTCTGACTTACATTTTGATCATGCTTTTAATTAACTGTTAGCTAGATTTTTTAAATGATGAAATTAATATATGCTCACACAAAAACTGTGTAAAGAAATCATAGAAAACTGTAAATGTCTCCTTCTCTGTCATGCAGTCCCCAATGTTTCTTGCTTCAGAGGTGCTACTATCACCAGTTTCTTGTGTATCTTGCCGGGAATGCTCTATGTACATACAAGTATATGTATACATATGTGCGTATATGTATATATGCATATATATGTGTATCTATATATATGCTTATATATGTATATAATTTTTACCCAAGCAGGAGAAGACAATTTGGCAATCTATTCTATTCATTTAACAATATACAGGAGGTTGTATCAGTATAACCAGACTTGCAAAAAGGTCTCCTAAAACTGAGGCCAAAATATAATAGTTAACAGTGAGAATTAGATTGGGACTTAATCTTTAAAAAAGCCTAAAAATCATGAAAATTTATTTCTCATTTAAAAAATTAAATTAGATTATAATTGCAACCTTGTGGTATTTCTTAGAAGGAGAAAATAAATCAAGTGTTCATGGCTAGAAGTGAGGGGATGGGTCCTTTTCCCCCTCAAATTGTATGATAGTTTAATATAATATCCTTCCACTCATATTTAACTTTCACGGCATTATCTAAGGACAGTCATTTGTACAAAGCTATTTCTGGGTTTTATCAGTTTTCCCAAGGATCTCAGTTAATTATTGTTTTTTTCTTCTTTTGTTGATTAGTCTAAGACTATCAGATCAACACTTGATGTGGGTAGGGTTTGAGTTGTTCTCATCATTTGATGGGCAGAGATAGCAAGGAAAGATATTTGAGTGGCCAGTTACTTAGTGAATATTTTCACGTTATAATGATTTTTGCTTTACTTCGCAGTCTTGTTACTACAAGAATATGCACGTAATGATTAAAGAGAATTCCCTCTAGCCTTGGACATATAGAGCTATTTAGGCTTCATAAATTTTCCTACTTTCTATGTAGGAGTGTTCCATCACTTTTAACCAATGCCTTACTGATGGACAGGAAAGTTGTTTAAAGCTTTTTGAAAGTACAAACAATGCTGAAATGAGCATTCATAGATACATATATTTGTACACAGGGCAAAAAAAGTACGATATTTTTAAAAAGGAGTTGCCAAGTCAAAGGGTACTAGTATATTTTTTATTTTTCTAAATTCCACCAAACTGCCCTTTAAGTAGCTTCACTAATTTATCCTCCCACCAACAATGCAAGAAAGGGCCTATTGATCACACCCTTGCCAACACTGGGTATTACCACAACTTTCTAATTTTTGCCAATCTGATGTTTTAAAAAAAATCTTATTGTTTATATCCTCATTTCTTGAATTATTAATAATGTTAAATCTGTTTTCTTTCATTCTCTTTTCACCATTTTTGTTTTTAGTAAGTTTCCTATTCATGTTCTTTATCTGCTTTTATAATTGAGTTATTCATCTTTTTGTATTCATTTATAAGATCTTCTTGCATATTAAAAAAATAGCCATTTGCTCTATGGAATGCATATATTTTTCCTCAGTTTGTCATTTGTCTTTGACTTTGTTTTGGGTGCTATTTTCATATAAATATTAAATTTTTATGTAGCAAAATTTAGCAGCCTTTCATTTATGGCTTCTGCATTCTTGTCATGTATAGTAAAACCTTCTCCACTATACAACTGTTTTTTAATGCCACTGTGTTTTCTTCTAGAACTTCTATATTTCACTTCTCTACGCACATTAAATATACTTGGAATAAGAGATCTTCAAAAATAATAGCTTTGGGGGCTTCCCTGGTGGCGCAGTGGTTGGGAGTCCGCCTGCCGATGCAGGGGACACAGGTTCATGCCCCAGTCCGGGAAGATCCCACATGCCGCGGAGCGGCTAGGCCCGTGAGCCATGGCTGCTGAGCCTGTGCGTCCGGAGCCTGTGCTCCGCAACGGGAGAGGCCGCAACAGTGAGAGGCCCGTGTACCGCAAATAAATAAATAAATTTTAAAAAATAAATAAATAATAGCTTTTTATAGCACTTGCAAGTTTGGACATAACCTTAAAACTAGGATGGGTCAACATTTCGTCCCTGTCTTGAAAGATAACTGTAGTAAACAGTGTAAATGCCCTTGATTCCCTCTCTTCTGCCAACATGGAGAACATATGTACCCACTAAACTTGTCTGATTACAAATTATGACTGAAGGAATGAGGGAAGGGTTTTTGTATATACAAGTCACCAGATGTTTTATAATGATTCTGTTAATATGAGCCTCAGGATTAGACTAGAACCAGTGTTACAGGTCAAGACTGAAGCTCATTGACCAAGATACATGGGAAAGTTTGTGCAGCGCCTGCTGGCACAATACATAAATATCCAGATTTATTGCTCTCTATCTCCAGCACCGAATTTGCCCACAGATTTATGAAAGTTTCGGAAAACATGAAATTGAGATTTGTAAATATTTGAAGTTTACTTCTGAGATCTAAAAAGGCAGTAAGAAGGCTAGTAATAAATTCAAAATAGAGGTTGGGGAATGCAGTCAGTTTGCAATTATAGGAATATAACTTAAGGAAGGAATCACAAACAATAAAATTTAATAATTTCACCCTTGGTTCATAAAACACTGAGCTCCAACTGACATAAATTATTAGCCTGAGGAAAAAATGGAGGTAGGTGAATATGGATTGTCACAAAGGAGATTGTTGGTAGATTTGGCAACTAGAATTGGAATCTCGGGCTTCCCTGGTGGCGCAGTGGTTCAGAATCTGCCTGCCAACGCAGGGGACGTGGGTTCGAGCCCTGGTCCAGGAAGATCCCACATGCCGCAGAGCAACTAAGCCCATGCGCCACAACTACTGAGCCTGCGCTCTACAGCCCGTGAGCCACAGCTACTGAGCCTGTGAGCCACAACTACTGAAGCCCGCATGCCTAGAGCCCATGCTCCCAACAAGAGAAGCCACCACAATGAGAAGCCTGTGCACCGCAACGATGAGTAACCCCCGCTCGCCGCAACCAGAGAAAGCCCACGTGCAGCAACGAAGACCCAAAGCGACCAAAAATAAAATAGATTAATTAAAAAAAAAAAACAGTAAACTTCGTCAATTAAAAAAACAAAAAAGAATTGGAATCTCTAATTCTTCTGAAAGGATGATTCTAGCAAGTCAGTAAAGGCCCAAAGCCTGTAAGAATTTTTACCAATCCAGTATACACAGTGTTCAGTGTCCTTGGCCCTAAGTATAACTAATGACACCTTGGAAGTCCTTAAAAGTGACTTTAGCAGTTTGATCAGTTTTCCATTTTTTATTAATCAGGAGTCTAGTTCCTTCAGGAATCAATGTAGCTTTAAGGACTACAATGCTATATCAATTTGCAGGGCTAATATTAGGCTTTATTTAAGAAAAGCAGTTATACCAGTGATGGGAATCTGGGCTTCAGAGTCAGGCAAAACTCAATTTCAAGTTCCACTTTGTGAGTTAGCGGCTGTATATCCTTGGCAAATAATTTAATTTCCCCATGCCTTGGTTTTCTCATCTTTAAAATGGAGTGATTAATAACTTCCAGGGACAGATTCCATTGCATGTCCACTAAATGCAAAAATTCCACTACCGTCTTCTTCATTAATATGCCAGGGCCACTTTTAACTGGCACTGGGCCTTCCAGTAATTTATGAAAATGCAACCCAATAGGCAAACTGCAAAGGGGTCCCCTTCCTCTGGACTGACACAGCTGGTTCACACAGCTTGACGTGTTGGCTGTACAGAGTGCGGGCTATATTCCAGCTTCTGCAGGGCAGGTTCTGAATGGAACACAAGTTTTGTTTAGTTCCTGGGCAGAGATTCCTTGATCTCAAGGAAAATAGGCCCAGTGTCTGGCCTAGGGATAAGCATGGTTGACAAATGAGATGAAGAAAGTCAGCTGGGAGCCTCCTTGATAAGGGGAAATTCAGGAGGAGAAAAGTTTTGTCCTCGTTCCTGATTTCGGATTTTGGAGGCAGTCACATGATGACACAGTGCTCTAGGCTCTTGTGGTCATTATACAATCATGAATGGAAGAGCAAGAGACTCGATCTAGAGCCCTGGGACTAATGCGTTACCAAAACAATGCTCGTACTCTCCTCCTTCTGGACTTCCATGTGAGAACACTTCCCTGTTTGCTTAAGCCACTGTTAGTGAGCTCTTGTGCTGCTGAAGCTCAAAGCTTTCCTAACTGATAAAGGACCGTACGTGCTATTATGGAAATTAAACGAGATGGTGTACTTAGCCCTCTAAGTCAGGAACGTAGAAAGGACTCAGGAATCAATGACTGCCGTGAAGATGGTGGTCATGCTGGAATAATCACGATCACATGAAGTGGGAGAATGGAAAGAGCTTGGGATTGAGACAAAACCACCTCAGTTTGAGTTTCTAGCTTTGTGTCTCAGGTAAATTACCTATCTGAGGGCTCAATATACTCATCTGTGAAAAAGACTTAATAACGCTACTTGTCTCACAGGATGGTTGTGAGGATCCAAAGAGAAGATACACAAAAAGCTTTTTATAAACTGTGAAGCATGATACAGGGGTCAGTTATTGTTGTCGTACCTTAGCCATCAGCTCCAAAGGCAGGATAAAAACTGCCCTCGAATTAGAGATACAAGTAATCATAAATGACTGAGTCTGATTTTAGACAAGGGTATTGAGTAATAAGAATTAAAAATAACTTTCAGTCTGTTTTAACCATAAACAAATCTCATCTTCATACCTGGGAACCTGAAGAAAGGCAATAAAATGACCTCCTAGACTGGGAAGGATGTGTTATTCCCCCACTCCCCCTATGGCTTCAGTGCACTATTAAAGAAAATTGGACAATGAAAAAGAATGAGAAAATTTAAATTGGAAGGTGACACAGCAGAGAATAGATTATAGAAATGAAGGTCAACTATTTTAGGGGGATTAAGGTATTTCATGGGGAGCTTAGTGGAGACAATGGCCTCAGAAAGGATCCAGGAAAGGGGACAAACTACAGTTACCATTTCCTTTTTCGTATTCTCTGGCTCCATTTTTGGTGGGCATTTCCAGTAGAGACAAGTGAGTTATGTGTCCCGAGCACCCAGGACTGAGGCTTGCTTAGACCCCACTCAGTAAGGGGTACTATTTGATGGGTCTTCCCATTCTGCATAGTGTCCTTAAACACAAACACGCAAACTCCACAAAATACCATCAAGATGTATAAAAGTTAGAGTTTGTATCTGGTATTTTATCTGTTGCTCCTCTCCACTAAAGCATTCATAAAACGTTTTGCCAAGAATGATTAAGAAAATGACTCCATGCCTCGTTTGGTATGAGTTTTTGTTTTGTCATCCTGAATCCAAGTAATTCAGCAATCCTGTGTCTCAAAATGCTCCAAATCCCACATGGATTTGGTTGTTTCCTTGTAACACAGTAGAGCCATGAATTACTGAGAAGCCTCTGACTAATTAACATTACTGGAAGTTCATATTTTAAAAAATAAACATCATCAAATGGAATTGTTTGGTTTTATTTCTGTTCCAATTTGCCAAGTTGGGAATTTATGTAAATTCAGGAGGTGGGCTGTTTCTGTAATGTGTATTCTCCATAACCAGGCTCCTACAATGGCCTGAAAACTCAACTGATCTCAGCTGGATGGGGATTTATTGACAATCCCAGCTTTTTGTAGGAAAGAAACAACCTCTGGGTGAGTACTAATATCAGAGCATCTTTGCCCCTTAACCATAAAATAAGTATTCTATGGTTAATCTTTGTGCTACATTTCTACCCCCACTAGGGGTTTGCTTTTTAATTATTTCATGCCCATTTCAATGTAGGCAGTGAAAGCAGACAGATTGGAGGGCTGTGTCTGGCACTATTGACAAGTTAAACGTTTAATTCTATAGAGAATGCCGACTTGCTCAACTAGCTCCGTTAATTCTAGTCTATGGGTAAGTGTACATGGTAAGCTGCTGAGCTAAAGGCACCCCCATTTACAATGGTTGGAACAAAAAAGGCGTTTGTTTCTCTCTCAACCGTCCAGAAGTTGGGGGGCAGCTGTGTGCTGTAGGTGACTCTGACACCCACAACTTGTGACTTCTGCTTGTGGGTTGAAAGCGGTTGCCATAATTCTTCCCATCTCACAGCCAGAGGGAAGACCTAGCCATTGTAAAGGCAAGACTTGGGAGTGACTCCCATCACTCTTCCAGTAATCCCAGTGGCCAGAATGTAGTCTCACCTAGCTGTAAGGGAGCTAGGTAAATGTGGAGCTGAGGACTCACCAATATGACCAGCTAAGATTCTATTACAGTGGGCCCCGGAGCAACACATCTTTGAATTGCATGGGTCCACTTGTTCCAGCATTGTTTTCTTCAATAGTAGATACTACCATACAACAGGATCCATGTTTGGTCGAATTCACGGATGTGGAGGCACAAGAGGAACCGCGTATGTGGAGGAACCATATATATAGAAAGAGCCAACTATAAATTATTAGCAGATTTTTTCCTACTTGGAAGATCGGCACCCCTAACCCCATGTTGTTCAAAGATCAACTGTATTTTGGAAGAGAATGAATGCTGAGGAGTAACAGAAGTCTGCTACACTAGGTGTACTAGAATGAAACTTCCCAAACTTAAAGGTGAATATAAATTCCCTGAGCACCTTGCTGAAATGCAGTTTCTTCTCAGCAGGTCTGGGGTGGAACCTGAGACACTGTATTTTCTAAGAAGCTTCTAATGCTGGAAGCCAATGCTTTGGTCTGTGGACTACACTGAGCAGCAAGGAACTAGAAGCCTCTCTTGATTGCAAGGAACAGGGATTTCTTTAGATCACCTTAAAGGATCGTCTGCTGTCAGGAGGGCTGTGAAGATCAAGGCATCTCTTGGTATCTTGACTCCCTTTTGGCTACAGAGTGTCTTTCTTTGAATGTGCCGTTCTTCTCTAATACCAAACTGGATAAGTCTCTACATGTTCTCTAGTCCAAAATCTGACAGAAACATTATTTGCTTAAGTTAGGCTGCAGGACTCCTCAACCAAGTGCCATGATTTCGTGGGTCACCTGGCACCCTGTAAATGGTTCAATCAGTAGCCACATCAACACAAACAGCCCTGACTTGGCTCCCCTGAGCAACGAGCAGTGTAGGCATGGCAGCCTAAGCGACAGAGGAAGCCATACAGAAAACCATATATCGTTTCTTTACTTGGATATTGCAGCAAAGCACAGGAACTTAATGCCTTGTGGAGGAAAAACTGAGAAATATCAGGATAACACATTTATACTTTGATATGATGGCATATAATTATTATAATTAGTAAATTCACTGTTTTCTACTTACAGAAACAATAGATGCACTTTTTTTTTTTTTTTTTGCGGTACGCGGGCCTCTCACTGTTGTGGCCTCTTCCATTGCGGAGTACAGGCTCCGGACGCGCAGGTTCAGCGGCCATGGCTCACAGGCCCAGCCGCTCCGCGGCATGTGGGATCCTCCCGGACCAGGGCACGAACCCGTGTCCCCTGCACCGGCAGGCGGACTCCCAACCACTGCGCCACCAGGGAAGCCCCGCACATTTTTACTTTATACTAAAATGAATAAGAAAAAAACCCATCATTTTCATTTTAGTTAATTCATATTTTTCCAAATTAACTTTAAAATGTAAGTAAGGTGAGGAGTACCAAGTTACAGAAAGAACAAAAGAGGAATATTTTAAACAGGAAAGGTACACTGTTCATAATTTATATAACTAGTCAAGCTTTACACTCTAATCTCTATTCTTTTTGTTTAATGCAACATTAGGATGACTTGTATATCTAACCACAACCCACTTTAATCTGATTAGTAGATCTGATTCTCAGAGCATCCAGACTCTGCTCAGACTCATCCTGGTTTCTGAAAAACTCCTCTCTCCATCTGAGACCTCCTTCTGTTTTTTCTGGGTCTGGTCTTTCCTATGCCCTCTTCAGAGGAAGTATAGGCTAGTCCCAATTAGATGCAGCTGTTTTAAATTAACCCCTTCAGCTGTCCTCCAGATGAATGGCTCAATATGACTTGGCAAACTGATGGTTTCTAAGGAGTCATACATATTTACAGCACAACAACATGTTTAATAAAGTTAACCCATCTTACACCACCAGTGCAAGATGAAACCAGTGCACCCAGCCTACTCATAAAATCTAATACATGTGACTAATGCAATCGGAATGCTACTTCTCAGTGAGCTGAGGCCTCACAATGGGAATTTAGGGTGATGATGGATCCTTTTTCTCTTTTGGGTGGGAGTCAGACAAGGGCTCAGCATGCCCTGAATGGGCCGCTTAGGACCACTGTGGGGCATGGGGAAAGGGCACCTCTTACTCTTGGCCACGTACTGTGAAGCTGAAGGGCGTAAAACGTCAAGTGGGGGAGTGGTAGCTGGAACTGAGATATCAATCAGAAGATCGGGCTGAACACAGGAATCAAGCTGTGGAAGCCAAAGCAGGGGGTCAGGAAGGCAGGAAGCCAAGGATTGTGAAGTGCAAAATGAACCAGAAGCAGCTGTAAGACCATCCAGGAATAAAGATGGAATTTGCCCATTCACCCCACCACTCTGGGGAATTTTTAAAGAATTTCTCTTGCCAACTTGAAAGAGTATGTATAGAGGATTAATGGACAGAGCATAGGAGAATAGATGAGATCAAAATGAGTCCCTTCCTTGAAGGAAATGGGCCAGGCCAACACCAGGTAAACCCTAAGAGTTGCTATGTTTGCGTAAATTGGTCTATTTCCTTTAATCCCGGCCTCACCTGGTCTGGTACTGGGAATTGTTCTTTATTTATTCATTACACAAACACTTACTGAGTAGAAGTGAAGTAGTACAAATATAAATTAGACATACTTCCTGCCCTCAAAGACCTTATATTCTTGTTGGCGTGAGAGAAGTCCCTAAACATAATACAAGGTAAAAAATATGTCTCAAATTTTGAATAGGGCAGTTGGAATCCAAAGACGAGTAAGGGAAGGAACCTGCCCTCAAGGAGTTATGATACAGTAAAAGGAGAGAGACTGAACAAAAAAGGGAAATTACAAAAAAATATATGTTCTGTGAAAGTGGTCTATACAAACTCTAAGGAGCAATGAGGAGAGGGGTCAGTTCTTCCAGGACAGATGACTGTGGGTGGGTGGTAAGATGGTCAAGAAATGCTTCAAAAAGGAGATAATGAAAAATCGAAGATGACACAAGCAGATGGAAAGATATACTGTGTTCTTGGATTGGAAGAATCAATATTTTCAAAATGAGTATACTACCCAAGGCAATCTACAGATGCAAAGCAATCCCTATCAAATTACCAATGGCATTTTTCACAGAACTAGAACAAAAAAAGTTTTAATTTGTGTGGAAACACAAAAGACCCCGAATAGCCAAAGCAATCTTGAGAATGAAAAGCAGAGCTGGAGGAATCAGCCTCCCTGACTTTAACTATACTACAAAGCTACAGTCATCAAAAAAGAAATTAATATTAATTTTAAATAGCTGATAATAATATTCAACATCTCCTTACCTTCATGTTAGGATTTTCTGCAGTTTCATTTACTGGAAACCCCATTTTTAAACTTCAAAGCCTATGTGAGACTATAGCTTCCTATCCACTGATTTGGATAGGAATCAGAGCAGATTCCTATCAGAGCGGAGAGCAGATGCACAGAGCAGGCCCAGCTGACTTACCCACTTAGATGCAGATGGAGACAAAGGAACAAGGAAAGAGGAAGAACAAGAAAGGAGCTGACAAATGGAGCAAGGAAGCCCAGAAGAGGGCCCATGACTCATAGGTCCAGGATAAAAAAGAAGGAGGTTGAGTTTAGGCATGGTCACTTTGTCCATATATAAAATATGCCCTCAGAGATGCCCACTGACTCAGACCAGCCACTTCTTCTCCCTTAGGGAAGAGTAAGGAAAGAGGATATTTATAGGATTAGATATATCCACCTTTCTTTGGGCTAAGGCAGAGTAGAGAGAAGATGCTGAAATTTCCCCTCCTTCAGGACTGACCGAAGTATAGAAAATGCACCCAAGGAAGAAGGACCAAGTAGAGGGGATGGATCCATAAGATGTTTCAATGGAAGAGTTGATAGGATTTGGCAACAACTGGTTGTGGAAAGAAAGGACAGGAAATAGATTAAGGTATGATCCTGGATAACCAAAGGAATAGATGTGCCTATAAATAGGAGGAGAAATAGGTAGAGAACTGTGGAGGAAGAGAGATGGGTGTCCAGTGAGACTTCCTCTGAGATGTAAGGAAGGTAGTTAAAAATGGGTCAATCATGAGAATAAGGTGAATTTAGGAAATTTTTTTACCCAAGAAAAAGAAACAACTCAAATTAGAATAGATGGCCATTTATAGACTTATGTAATTGGGAGATACCATCAGGAATTAGTCATCACTCTCCATCTCTTAGCTCTGCTTCCCTCTGTGTTGGCTTCATTCTAGGCCAGTTTCCCACATGGCAGCAGGGATGGCTAAGGGCAGCCTTAGGCTTACTGTCCTTATACCTGACATCTCAGTGAGAAGAGAGCATGCATTTTTCCTGAGAGTTCTGGCAAAAGTGCCAGGGAAGAGTCTGATTTTTCCTTCTTGGCACACATGTCTATTCCTAAACCAATCATTTTGTCCAGGAGGGTTGGATTGCTCTAACTGGCTAAATGTGGCCATGTGCCTAGAGCTGCCAAAACCACATAGAGTGGCAGGATACATTTTTAACATTATTACTTGTCATCCAACTTGCCTGAGGGATCTTGGAGCACAGTATAACCTAAGGATTTTAGGCCTGGATGGCGAGGTAGGAACAGCTGTCTAGAGTACAAAGCAGCTTGAAGACCTTGGACACTAAAGGAGGTCTATAAAGGAGAGGGTAGGGGCCAGTCCCAAAGACAACTTTCCTGTCTTCAGTTTTGTTTAGGGCTTCCTAGCTTTGTCTTTCCAAAAGGGGATCCCTTGTGTGAATAGCAAAGTGCAGTATGGATATCAATAATTCAGAAAATGGAATTAATCCACCAAAGAGTTTTGCAAAGCTAACCTCTTCATCTTTACCCATTTCTTAGCCAGGTTCCAATGATAAAGTCACGGGGGCTATGTACATTTCAGTTATACAGGCTCATTCTTCAGTGGAGTCACCTCAAACTTCAAATAAAGAAGGAGCATAAATCTTTTCAAATATATAAGGAGATGCAAAGCAGAAGTCAAAATCTGCTATGAAAATGAAAGTGCAGCATATGTATACAGCCAAGAATGCTTTGCCAGCAGTCATAGAAGTAGAAGCAAGGAGGGACTTAGTTCAACTTGCTTATGATTTTAGACAAAGAACTACATAATTTGACAAAGGCCACACATTCACATTGTGGCAGAGTTGGTACTAAAACTAACATCTGCCTCTGAGCCCTGATCATGTTTTATTACATCATCCTGCATTGGCCAAATACTTCTCCTAGGAGAAAACTGTCTTACCAAAACGTCATTCTAATATGGTCCTATATTTGTCAAAGTATCCATTTAGTGGAGGTTGGGTGTGGTTAAACTAGGGTTAATCCTGGTTGCCTATGAGCACTCCTAGGAACACTAACAAAAAAAAATCAATCCAGATTCATTTAACTGATTAAATCAAACATGTGCTTGATTTTGTTGTTGCTGTTGTTTGCTATTTCATGACATTTCATTCATCCCAGACTCCCAAAGCTCAACATTTTTTTGCAAAGTATCCCAGAGGTCAGGGACGACTAGGATTGAACATCAGTAGAGGGAGAAACAGTCACTGCCATTGATAATCAAGAGCCCTTGTCGAAAGAACTAAATGTCTAAATAGGAAACTGTCACAGTGGTAAAAAGAAGGCAGGGAGAGATCCCACGAGGGGATGTAGATCAAATAATACAGAAGAGTATTTTATTCAGGCCTATTAAAATAGACAATTAAAAACAATACTGTTTTCCCTGCAGAGAAACAACCGAGCAGCTCCTTGCTTGCAAATGCAGAGCACGGCCTGCTTCTGAGGCACTTTTCAGACAGGCCCTTCCGAGACTTTTATGGCAATGTTACCAGCATCACTAAATACATCAGCCTAAGTCAAAGTAACACATGGACTATGATATCCAAGTTATGTGATACCTGGGAAAAGTTTTACATTTAGGAAGTTGAGTTAAACTGAAGTGCACAAATGATTCATTTTTACTATCTTAATATGGTCAAGAGAATTCTTACAAGGAGAGTAATTTAACAACTATTATTTTTAAAAATGAAGTGTCGGGCTTCCCTGGTGGCGCAGTGGTTGAGAGTCCGCCTGCCGATGCAGGGGACACGGGTTCGTGCCCCGGTCCGGAAAGATCCCACATGCCGTGGAGCGGCTGGGCCCGTGAGCCATGGCCGCTGAGCCTGCGCGTCCAGAGCCTGTGCTCCGCAACGGGAGAGGCCACAACAGTGAGAGGCCTGCGTACCGTAAAAAAAAAAAAAAAAAAAAAAAGAAGTATCATGGCATCAAGAGATATTGCCAACTGAATGGCTACCCCTAAGTTTTCAGTGGGTGTTTGGAACAGTCAAGCATTATTCACTACCACTATGCTAGTCATTCAGCCAGCAATGCATTCACGCAACAGAT
This sequence comes from Lagenorhynchus albirostris, assembly GCF_949774975.1. NCBI lineage: Eukaryota > Metazoa > Chordata > Mammalia > Artiodactyla > Delphinidae > Lagenorhynchus > Lagenorhynchus albirostris. Next base: position 66,072,994 of record NC_083101.1, on the reverse strand, counting down.
GTTTCTTGGATATCTACCATATGCCTGACACTGTTCTCAGCTTGGGATACAGTAGGGCATAATACATTGAGAAATTGGTGCCCTTACTGGACTTACCTTCCAGTGGGTAACATCCAAGCTACCCTTATCTCCTGACTGTTCTGCTCCTTCCTCTTCTGCCAGGACTGCCCTTAGACTTGAGTAGGAGGAGTCCCTGGGCTGGGTTCCATATATCCCAAGGACACACACATAGACAAATATAGTCAAGAACCCAGGAGTGCTTCTGTCACTGAAGATCTGGCTCTCAGTACTGACTCTGTCTAGCCTAAAACCATAAATATCTGCCACCTTCCTTTTGGAACTAATACTACTCGGGTCTAGGGATATGCTTCTTCACATCTCTTTCCCTGTGTCTTTATGAAACAAAGGGTGACTGTGTACAGATACCATGACGGTTTGAGGATTGTGTCTTTGTCGACTACAGAGAGGGACTCTGCTTCAGAACACAGGAGGATTTGAGAGGTGAAAAAGCTTATGAGAAAAGGCAAAGTAATTGAATTGTCAAATCCCTCTGACGTAGTATGAATTCAATAAATTGGTATATAAGGAAGTATTTTTTCCCATTATTGCCAAATATCTAAACATTGACTTCCCTTTGAATTAAATTTCATGGTACCAGAGAGTTCTGGAGATGCATTAAATGTAGCACACAGTATTTGCAACAGTTGTGCATGGTAAAGTTTTGTAAAATTAAACAATTTCTATTATTCTTATATTTGTATACTACTAGGCCTAGACATTACATGTGTGAAATGTGATACTGACTACATTATCAATGAGATGGACATTAAAAGCTATGAAAGCTAAAGTTGAGACTAGTTCTGTTTTTATAAAAATTTTAATAAGGTTTAAATAAATTTTAACTTTTCTGTAAAATACATTTGAAATAAAATGTTAACTTAAAAATTTTAAGCTTATCCCTGGTGACGCAGTGGTTGAGAGTCTGCCTGCCGATGCAGGGGACACGGGTTCGTGCCCCAGTCCAGGAAGATCCCGCATGCCGTGGAGCGGCTGGGCCCGTGAGCCATGGCCGCTGAGCCTGCGCGTCCGGAGCCTGTGCTCCACAACGGGAGAGGCCACAGCAGCGAGAGGTCTGCGTACCGTACCGCAAAAAAAAAAAAAAAAAAAAATTAAGCTTAATTTGAAATTTGAAATTAAATACTTGGACATATGATGTGTGAGTCTCCATTTGTTCTCTTGCCCCAGGCCCTGCTCCCATGAACACATACTAATGAAATAATTAATAAGTAAATAGTGTTTCAAAAGTGTTCAATAAGAGAGTTAAATATGAGCAATGGCCCAAATAAAAGAAAAGTGGATATAGCAAAAATACGTTTGTTGAAATGATTAAAAATACTCACTTTAAGTGCCACTTTAATTGTTAAATACAATGCCTTTTCTTTGATAGCACTGGACCCCTCCTCTTTGAAAGTCTCCTATCTTGACCTCCATGACATAGTTTATATTATGTGCTCTATCTTCCAAACTCTTAAAGTCTCCATTTTTTTAATTTGTAGGCAGGCTGTAGAAGAGTTTTCCACTTTTTTTAGCTCATATGGTGCTGTGTTCATTTTAAGATCTCAGTACATAAAGATTAATGAATAAGTAAATATAAAACATTATTCTAAAAAAACACAACAAACAAACAAAAAAACCCCATTATTCTAGAAACATATTACATAGGGACATAGACCTTGCTATCACCAGATTCTAAATAGATACATCTTCAGAAACACTATCTCAAAATTCAAACCCAATTACATGGTTACAGAAAATTTTCCATTGTCACACAGATGTGCTGTAACCAGCCAGAGAGTACAATTCACTAAAGACCATGTTAGTAAGGAAAATCACAACAGCTGGTATAATTGAGAACATTAAGAATGCTATTGGAGAAATAATACCCACATCAACTATGAAGAGCATGAAACCGAATCTCACTAGGGCAGTTCTATTCCTTCTACTCCTCTATATACAGAAAACTTTGCAAATGATTTATGATCTCCCTTTTATCTGGAAAGGGAATATAAATGAATAAAAGGATGAGCCCAAGAGGGTATGTGGCTAAGTATGAACATGGCAGATGAAATGCAATTAAGGGAACAAACACTGTCATACTGATGAAGCCTTGACCTTACATACATTTGTGAAGGAGACCAGATATGGCTTACTGTCTGTTAAATGGTTACTTTCTATAATTCATGAATTGGCACCTAAACAGTACACTTAACAAACTACAAGGGTGTGTGTCTAACTTATGTGACACCAGTTTTGGGGGAACTACTCCATCTATTCCTACTCACAGGCTGCTGTGGGCAACTGGTCACAGATGACTGGACCAGGGATGAACACTTGATCCAAACTAGGTTACTTTAACTCTTTTCACAGAGATCTGGAAATAGGAGCGAGATGGAGCAATTCAGCACCTTTGGGGTGAGCCTCTTCTATCATGTACCCTGAGAGCCAGAGACAGCTGACCTGGAGATGCAGAGAGGGCAGTAGAGCTAAGGAGTGTAGAGCCGTCTTGCTTGCATGAATGCCTGGTGGCTCTCCAGGTTCTGCGTTCAGTCCCTGGGCAGGTCAGCTGTCTTTGGGTTCTTAAGACACACCCACGTCCTTCCAGTAAATTCCCTTTACTACCAAAGCAGTTAGTTTCTCTTACTTCCAACCAAAACAACTTAGCTAAGAAATGGGAAGTACACACACTCTAAGCACATCTGTAATGTGCTTGGAACATTCACATGATGTAAAGGTTCAGGCCCATGTCCCCAGTGAACTCTTCAGTGAATGTGAGAGAGAAGCCACAGACTTCAGAAAGTTATGCTTGAAAGTAAATATGAAATCATTTTATCCTCAGTACTTAAAATTGAAGAACAGTAAAGTTTAGGAGAGAAAATTGTATATGTTCAGTAAATTCTGTAAAACCCATAGGACTTTAAAATACACACACACACACGCATGCACGCGCATGCACACACACACTGAAATGGGATGGGAGAGGTGAGGAATCAGTCATGAGAAAAAAAAAATCCAGAATTTAACCTTTTCTGCCACTTAAACTGGCAATGTTTTATGTATAATTCATGCAGTAACTCGCTCTAAGTTGGATGTGAATTCACTCACAAGAGAGCTGGAGATAATGTCACTGTGAATATTAAATCAACCAGCAAGAGGTGGGAAGGTGGTGACACTACAGATAAGATCAGATTCAAACTCAGTGAACTCTTAAATAAAGAACCAAGTGAGCCCAGCAGGGCTATAAACAACCGTCAAAGTGAAAGGCAATAAAAGAGAAGAAGGAAAATAAGATACTCAAACGTAACGAAGCAAGACTTATAATGACTAGTGCCTGGAATGCCATTTTAAGTAATATAAGCTTGTGCAACCAGAGTAATTAAAGAATCTATTTAACTGGTTGTCTAAACCGTCACTGGGCTCAACCTGTATGGAATATGTCTTATATTATTATGAGTTGTTTTTCCTTGTACTATAAGAAACAAGCATCAGAGATGGAAAACACCGACTTGGACCTGGCAGGTTTAAAATGGACCTTGTGCTTAAGTAGACAGTGGGTGACAAACTCCAGGACCTTTCGTGAAGAGGAGGAGCCACCAACAGTCAAGAGAGTACATCAAGAGGAGAATGAGCTCTAAGGTTAATGGATAAGACATACCAGTTAGATTTGCTACATTCCACAATTAAGAGCCACATTTTATGTTTATTTCTAGTGTCTCAGTTGATCAGAAATTTCTCAGTATTCAATATAAGTAGGTATCAAATCATTACATTGTATACGTTAAACTTTCACAATGTTCTATGTAAGTTATATCTCAATAAATCTGGGGGAAAAAAGGAAAAAAAAAGTAGGTGTATAAATTCATCCATATGGGAAATGAATTCAGGATACTCATGAAGAGTTGTGATAAAAATATGAAATCTCATATACGACAAGCAGGATACAAGAGTCTGCCAAGTATTTTCATTAATATTCATAATTATTAAAGCCTTACATCTCTTATCTCATTTTGTTAACAACAATAACAAAGCAAACTGAGCAAGTTTGTGACCAGATTCACATTTAGTATATCACATAGATGCTTCCTGCACTTTAAGAAAGATATACTATAGGTGAAAAGACTCTCTACAGTGTAAAAGTATTAGGCAGATATAGGCATTTATTACTCATTGAGCTCTAAAATATGCTGGACCTAGAGAATACAAAGTTCATTGTGGTTGAGACTGGCCTAAAATCAATATAGCATACCCACAAAATGTTAATTACTATAACCAAGAGATCTAATCTTTTTTAAAAGATACTAGTATTGAGAACAATTATTTGATTGATGTACTCATAATTATTGTTTTCCAGAGCTGGTAAGAACCAGTTATCAATAAAATTAAATTCAGCACACATTCAGTGTGAGCCTACTATTAGCAAATTATGTACAACTCATTTTAGTGCTAGTGGAAGTATGACTTGGCACTCCCTACCCAGGAAAGCAATTTAACAATATGTGTAAAGAATTTTGCATATGTTTATATTTTTGACACAGTAATTCCACTTCCAGATACCTAAATAATTAGTTGGATGGTTTCACAGGTGAATATTTAAAGAAGTAATATCAATTCTTTATGAACTCTTCCAAAAATTAGAAGAGGAAAGAACACTTCCCAACTTGTTCTATAAGGCCAGTATTACCTTGATACCAAAACTAGAAAAATTTATCACACACAAAAAGGACTAAACACCAATATCTCTTATGAATATAGATACAAAAATCCTCAACAAAATACTAGCAAACCAAATTCAGCAATATATTTAAAAAATTGTACATCATGACCATGTGAGATTTATTGTAGGAATGCAAGGTTGGTTTCACATTTAAAAATCACCTAGTGTAATACACCATATCAATAGAATAAAAACAAACCCACATGATCTCATTAAACACAGAAAAAGCATTTGACAAATTCCAACATTCTTTTATGATAAAAAACATTCAACAAACTAGGATGAAAATGGAACTTAACATGATAAAGTGCATCTCTGAAAAATCCACAACTTGCATCATACTTAATGGTGAAAGACTGGATATTTTCCCTCTAACACTGGGAGCAAGACAAGAATGTTCACTTTTGTCACTTCCATTTAACATTGTATTGGACAACCGTGCAAGAAAATGAAATAAAACGATTGAAACAGAAGGAGTAAAACTATCTCTATTCACATGGCATGATCTTGCACATAGGAAAACCTAAGGAATCTGCTAAAAAACTATTAGAATTAATAAAAGGGGACAGCAAGTTTGCAAAAGGGGTTCAGCAAAATCAGTACACAAAAATCAATTGTATTTTTGTACATGTATAATGAAAAATCCAAAAATGAAATTAAGAAAACAATTTTAATTACAATAACATCAAAAAATACTTAGGAATAATTTAACCAGAGTTACAAAATGTATATTTTGAAAATGATAAAACATTGTTGGAAGAAATTTAAAATGACCTAATAAGTAGAAAAACAGTTTATGTTCATACATTAGGAGACTTGATATTGTTAAGATGGCAATATTCCTCAAATTAATCTACAGATTCAACACAATACTCACCAGAATAATAGCTGACTTCTTTGTATAAACTGGCAAACTAATCCTGAAATTAATAGGGAAGGGCAAGGGACACAGAATAACCAAAAAATTCTTGGAAAAGGATAAAGTAGAAGAATTAACACTTTACAATTTTAAAACTTACTACAAAGCAAAAATAATCATGACACTGTAGTACTGACATAAGGATAAACGTAAGTTAATGGAACAAAATAGCGAGTTCAGAAATAAATCCATTCATCTATGGTCAACTGATTTAAGACAGGATACCAAGAGTCTTTCAACAAATGGTACTGGAACAACTGGACAACTGGACAATTCTCTTATATGTGTAAGAGAATGAAGTTGGACCCTTATCTCACACCATATACAAAAATTAACTCAAAATGGATCAAAGACCTAAAGTAAGACCCAAAACTCTTATAAGTACTTCAAAAGACACTATAAAGAAAGTGAAAAGACAATCCTTAGAATGGGAGAATATATTTGCAGAATATGTATCTGCTAAGGAACTTGCATCTAAAATACATAAAGAACTTTTACAACAAAAAAGGCAAATACCCCTGTTTAAAAATAGGCAAAGCATCTAAATCGACATGCCTCCAAAGGATACACACAAAGGAGCAAGAAATAATCAGAGAAGTGAATAAATTGATACACAAGTATGCTCACTACAGCATTATTTACTTAATGGCAAAAAAAAGAAGCAACCTAGGTGTCTAAAAATAGGGGAATAATGACATGGAATATAGCACATCAAAACACTGAAATCTGATATCGCCATTAAAAAGATTTATGGAAAGGCATTGTAGGAGAATAATTAAGCACAAGAGCACTGGAGACAGACTGCTTGTGTTTGAACCCCAGTTCTACAAGATTCATGTTCTTGGGCAAATTATTTAACACGTCTAAGCTTCAGTTTCTGCATCGGTAGCTTCTGCTCAGATTAAAGATGACTATGCATGTGAAGTACTTAGCACGTCGCCCAGCACGTAACAGTGCTAAATAAATATTTGAAAAAATTATGGTGTGCTTTATTAATATGTTGACATCCTTAAGATGTAGCATCAAGTAAAGAGACAGGATATGATGTACATAAAATATTCAACACACGTTGAATGAATGGTTAAATAGGTAGGTGGATGAATGTATGGATGGATAAATGGATACAAAAATATATAGTGGACTATTATATACTTCATATCATTCCTTTAGTAGCTCAGGTCATCCTGGTTTATTATTATTTCACAGTTCATATGTCTGACTATCTTTTTGAGGATCCTTCTTAACTTCGCATGGTCTTTTTCCTGTCTTACCTGGTTTTCCTGTGGGTGTCTACTAAGAGGAGGTAACACTACCAGAAACATTCACGGATTGCATAGAGAATAGAATGTTTTAATTCTACTCAGACACCACAGACATTACCACTACATTCCTATCATTGTTTCCTTGCTGGATGCCGCTTGCAGTTTTGTATGTGCTACAAGTATATCCCTTATTCAACTTACTCATTTTTTTAAATCCCCCCTTGTTGGCAATTAGCAATCAAATTCTTAATTAGCTTAAATCCACCTGGCTATTTTGCACCTAATAAATCAATTAATTCAATTCGCACAGAGGGGATTGTATTTAGTGCCATATTTCAGTCATTACTGACCATCATTGTGTGTAGCAGCTGTATGTACAGTGAAGACATGATATCCAAGCAGAATTTTTATTCTCCGCTGTTTTGCAGTCTGTCAGATAAGTGGAGAGTGTGGTTAGCGTTTTTAATGTAGAAAGGGATTTAGCAACAGGCCTCAGAAGACTGAAACAGAAATTAGGAGTCTAGTGTATGTTATAACCAGGCTTACTGTTTAGGTTACAGCCTTCCAGATATACCTGATGATGTGCAGTGTCATTCATTTCAGACTCAAATTGTACTTGTTCCTTAGAAAAATCATGATATTATATTCTCTGGTGTTGAAATAAAGTTTGCTGAATAGTGGAATAAAGTTTCCAGGAAGATGTCAAGAATGAATTCCATATAATAATACTTTGCCCCCAAGTCTCCTGGCAGGTACACAGTTTAGAGAAAGAGGACAAACTTAAGATTTCATTTTAAAAATCAACTTGAAGGACTTTTAAAAAGAGACGAGTTTCTTTTCACGATTTAACATTATGTTTTTTGAAAGAGAAACGTCTTTGGGGGAATAATAGTGAAGTAGCAGTGTGCAGAAAATTTTAACATTCAAAATAAAAATCTTGAAAAATAGGTTGTTTTTTATGCAAACACTATTTCATGTCAATCTCTTAATTATTCCAGATATCTGAACTAGTGACATTGATTATTTTTTAAAATTCCCCATGTAATCAATACATCAAAATGTTTAGATATGGATTGAAGTATATATTAGTGCAGCTTAAGAGTGTTTATTTCACTCAGAAGTCTGAAAATACTGTTGCTAATTGACAAAATCATATTTCGTTAACCTATTCTGATAAAGGCTTGTCAGTAAATTATATAGAAATCTCAGAATTAGGTCGGGGGAAGTAGGAGAGTAAGGCAAAATCTAGCGAACTAGCACCATTTCAGAGCTAGTGCTTTCAGAAGTACAAATTCAAGTGCCTCAAGGAGTGAAAGGAAATATAGCTTAATCTTTATTTTAATAACAGCTTTATTGAGATATAATTCACATATAATAAAATTCAGCCTTTTAAAGTATACAACTCAGTGGGTTTTAGTACATTCACAGAATTGTGCAAGCATTACCAATATCTAATTCTGGAACATTTTCATCATCCCCAAAAGAAACCTCATATCCATCAGCAGTAGCACCCAATTCCCCACCCCCAACTCTTGGCAACCACTAATCTAGTCTGTGTCTCTGTGTATTTGCCTATTCTGAACAATTCAGATAAATGGGATCATACGACATACGGCCTTTTGTGACTGGCTTCTTTGGCTTAGCATGTTTTCAAGGCTCATCCACATTGCAGCATGTATCAGTACTTCATTCCTTCTTATTCCTGAATCATAGTCCATTTTATGGATTGACAACATTCTGTTTATCCATTCATTAGTTGAAGGACATTTGGATTGTTTCCATTTTTGAGCTCTTATAAATATGCTGCCATGAATATCTGTGTACAAGTTTTTGTACGGACTTACTTTTTAAGTAAGTACTTAAAGTACTTTATAGAGTAGAAAGGCTATGTTTTGTAGTAAATCTATGTTTAACATTTTGAGAAACTGCCAAAATGTTTTCCCAAGAGGCTGTACCAGATTAGAAACCTACCAGCAATAAATGAGTATTCCAACTTCTCCACATCTTCACCAACATTTGTTATTGTCTTTTTGAGTATAGCCCTTCTAGTGGGTGTGAAATGGTATCTCATTGTGTTTTTATTCCTCTAATATATTAGCATTTCTCTAATGACTAACGATGTTGAGTATCATTTCATATGTTTATTGGCCATTAGTATGTTTTCTTTGAAGAAATGTTCACTCTCACCTTTTTCCCTATTTTTCATTGGGTTGTGTGTGTTTTAACTGTTTTAATTCTGGATACAAGTCCTTTATCAGATGTATGATTTATAAATATTTTCTCGTGTTCTGTGATTTGTCTTTTCACTTTTTTTTTTTTTTTTTTTTTGCGGTACGCTGGCCTCTCATCATTGTGGCCTCTCCCGTTGCAGAGCACAGGCTCCGGACGCGCAGGCCCAGCGGCCATGGCTCACGGGCCCAGCCGCTCCGCGGCATGTGGGATCCTCCCGGACCGGGGCACGAACCCGTGTCCCCTGCATCGGCAGGTGGACTCTCAACCACTGCGCCACCAGGGAAGCCCTGTCTTTTCACTTTTTTGATGGTGTCCTTTGAAGCACAAAAGGTTTTCATTTTGATGAAGTCCAATTATTTATTTTTATCACGTGCTTTTTGTGTTATATTGAAGAAACCATTGTCAAAATATAAGATCACAAAAGTTTAGGCCTATGTTTTCCTCTAAGAGTTTTATAGTTTGAGCTGTTACATTTATGTCTTTGGTTCATTTTGAACTAGTTTTTGTATATGTGTGAGGTAGGAGTTCAACTTCATTCTTTTGTATATGGAAATCTAGCTGTCCCAGTACCATTTGTTGAAAAGACTATTCTTTCCCCATTGAATTGTCTTCACAGCCTCATCAAAAATCAATTCACCATCAATTGAAGAGTTTTTTTCTGGACTCTCAATTCTATTTCATTGATCTATATGTTTATCTTTATGTCAGTACCATACTGTCTTGATTATTGTAGCTTTGTAGTAAGTTTTGAAATCTAGAAATGTGAGTCCTCCATCTTTATTTGTTTTCAAAATTGTCTTGGCTACTCTGGATACCTTGCAATTCCATATGAATTTTAGGATCAGCTTGTCAATTTCTGCAAAAAAAAAAGTCTTGGCTTAATCTTAATTTATATGAATACCCAACAGTTTTTGGCCCAATGGACAGGACATAACTGAAGATGTCCCCAGGCAGGAGTGATCACTGGAGGGAGCCAGTTGCAGCCTCATATTCCAGGTGGTCAGTTCTGGGTAGAGCAGGGCCTCAGCAGCATATAAAAGAACAAAATCAGGCTTCAGTCCCTAGAGGGAGAAGAAAGCCGACAAGATCTGGGCAAAATATAAAGATCAGAGCCAAGAAATACAAAACTTGAGGCCTGGAGATCTGCTACAAGAAAGAATGATTATATATACCAGGTAACCATAGCCCAAAGCACTGTGTGCCAGCCGTGGTGCTATGCAAGCATTCAATACCCAGCAGAGATTACTACTATAATTACTTTGTTGTAGAATCATTGACATAAATGGAAGTCATGTTACTAGTTTGGCCCTTCCACCAAAGGCAATTTAGCCTGTAATAGTAATAATCAATATCTGAGAAGCACTTTCCAGTTTATGACACCCAGTCACATATACAATCTCACACAATCCTCACAACTTGCATGATAAGTGTTATTTACTAGTCAGTTTACAAGAGTTCATGAATTTCTTAATGACTGTTTTAGACACGGGATAAAATGATGAATAAGGGAATTTATGAATATCCTTCAGAAATCAAACATAGTAATAGAGATGCAAACATAGAGTCTGATAATTATATGTGTCAACTAGTATTAAAAGTGACACTAATGAATATTTGAGTCAAGTGCTCATAGGAATATAGAGGAAGAAGCCCCTAGTCTGACCGTGAATGTGTGCTCAATGTCACAAGGAGTAAATAGAGGGATCAAAATTAAACCTAGATATGACAATAATATTACCTATTATATTAGGGTTCTCCAGAGAAACAGAACCAATCATATTATCTATCTATCTGTTTATCTATCTGCAATAAGATTTATTGTAAGGAACTGGCCCATGTAACTATGGAGATTAAGGAGTCTCATCATCTGCCATCCACGAGTTGAAGATCCAGGAAACCCAGTGGTGCCGTTCAAAGGCCTGAGAGCCAGAGAGCCAATGATATAGATTCCAGTCTGGTCTAAAGGCCGGAGAATCAGCAGCAGAAGACTGATGTCCCAACTCAGCAGTCAGGCAGAGAGAGCTAATCCTTTCTTCCTCCACCTTATTGTTCTATTCAGGCCTTCAATGGGTTGGATGATGCCCACTTACTGTATGGAGATCTTTACTCAATCCACTGATTCAAATGCTATTATTTTCCCCACAGACACACCCAGAAATAATGTTTAAGCAGATATCTGGGTATCCCATGATCTGGTCAAGTTGACATATCTATCACACCTATGTTTAAAGTGCCAGGAAGAGGCAGCCCAATGTGCAGAAAGGGTAGGAGTAGGAAAATGGAGCAATTCCTCTACCACTTCTGTACTTTTGCCTGTGGCATCTTTATTTCCCTTTCTCTCCGGCTGTGTTTTAATAATTCTACTCGAATCTTACTTTTGCTTGAAGTTATGAGAGTAAACACATAGAGAATAAATGAAAATCTTCCTTGACAATCTTTATTAAGCTAACATCTGAGGAATGATGATTTCTTGGTATTAAAAATAGTAGCAGCCCTTCTATCTTAAATTTATCTTCTTTTAATTCTTCTCAGGATTTTTTTGAAGAGTAATAGGCATATTAGACAATGAAATCACATCATAAATGTGAATCTTGACTTTATCATGATGGGATTTTTTTCTCCTCATGATATTCAACGTGAAGAAGCCAGATGTAGTTCCTCTGACTATGCTATAGTACAAGACCACCCCCAACTGAATATTCAGAAATAGTTCATAAATTTGATGGAACAATTTCTACTTTTTCCAAACCTGATTATTTCTCCTTTTTTCACTGTGGTTATTTTTAATGCAGCAAAGCAACATTTATTGAGTGTCATTGAATCAGGCACTGTTGGCTATAGCTATTAGGACAGCTATTCCCTTCTTTGTTGGTATTATAGAACCCCAAGGAAGCAACACGTGGGGAAGATGGGCTCTTTTGCCAGCCCCAAGAGTAGAGCCTGATTGATCTATACGCTGTTGAGATTTAGACTCTCAGCTAAGCATAGTAACTTCTGTCACCTTTGCTAGTGATTAGTTTATGGGTGGGCATGTAAACCTGTTTGGACTTGAGGTGAAGAAAAAGTTTGATGTAGGGACTCCCAGTAAGAATTTTACTTTGTTGTGAAAAGAGAAAGGCAAGGAGACCTCCTTCTGCCCATGAGGTTATGTGCGGATGTAGTGTCTTGAGCTGCAACAGCCATCCTGCAACCGTTGGCAATAAGCCCGAGGATAAACAGCCAACATATGAGGATGGCAGAGTCCAGATAAATAGGTAACATGACATTGTTGAACAGTTGTTCTTGGAACTATCCACCCAGTTACACCTGGAACCATCTACCCACTCTAGACTTCTTGTTTTATGAGATAATAATGCTGAAGATAGGATTGGTTACGTTTTTTGTAACTAAATGAAAACTAACTTACTTATTCATGAAAGGACAACTGTACGTTTTTGCCATTTTGTCACTTCTTTTTTTAGAAAAGATTTAGAAATATTTTCTAAATCCTAAAATCCTGGGGCTCAGGGACCAGAGGGCAGGTGCCAGATCTAACTGCTCTGACCTTAGACATGCCTCTCTACTACCCTGGATCTCAGTGTCTTCACCATCAAAGAAGAAACGTGGACAAAAACAATCTTTAAGTCTTTTATAGCTCTCTAAGTTCAAGAAACTGGAACCAGAAAACTAAGATCAGAGGTATGATTTATTATAACCAAAAAAGTTATTCATTGTTGTACATGTTGTATATGTGTGTGTTTTTATATATTGTTTCAATAACAAATTGTTTTATGTGTGAAAGTGTAACAAAGTGTATTGTTCTTCGGTACATCTATAAATTCTTGAGTAAAAATGCCCCAGGCTCTCAGGAAATAATTTCAACAGGGAGGAGCCTTGTCCACACCAAGCTAATAGTTGCTATGTGGGAAATTACCTTGGTGCAATGATAGTCTAAGAAGTACTTTACCAGGCAAACTCTCATGGATGTTAGGAACAGAGAGGCTCACAGATCAAATTAAGATGCTCAAACCTCATATTTTATTAAATCAATTTAAAAGACAGATGGAGGACTTCCTTGGTGGCACAGTGGTTAAGAATCTACCTGCCAATGCAGGGAACACAGGTTCAATCCCTGGTCCGGGAAGATCCCACATGCTGCGGAACAACTAAGCCCGTGCGCCACAACTACTGAGCCTGAGCGCTAGAGCCCACGAGCCACAACTACTGAAGCCCGCGTGCCTAGAGCCCATGCTCCGCAACAAGGAGAAGCTACTGCAATGAGAAGCCCACACACTGCAACGAAGAGTAGCCCCTGCTCACCGCAACTAGAGAAAGCCTGCGCGCAGCAACGAAGAGCAGCCCCTGCTCGCTGCAGCTAGAGAAAGCCCGCGCGCAGCAACGAAGACCCAACATAGGCAAAAAAGAGAGACAAATCTCTGGCAATATTGATCAATAATAAAAGAGAGAGGTCACTGAAATTAAAAATAAAAATAAAAGACACATGGGAAGAAAGTGATGGGGTAGGTTAACACTCTTAGGGTAGGGTGCAAGCTTCCACTCATTATGTAGAGAGATGGAATGAGCATTTTCCCCACATTTACAACAGAAAAAAAAGGATATTATATAAAAATCACTTCTTGAATGATCCAGAAAGCCAAGGTTATAGGGCAACCAGTTAACCTAAAATCTAACAACAAACAGGTACATCCAAGGAGAGATGAGTTGCAAGACCTGCTTACCTTGGGCAGATGTGAAATGCCATACAAGCTGCTGAGAAGACTACTTTAGCTAAAAATGTTTACTAAACTGCCAACAGCTGAGCGTGGGGTAGAATAAAATTATATAATCTGGAGGAGCCACAGACACAAAGGGAATTTGCACGTGCTTGCAGGCGTTTTCTAAGGCTCTCACTCAGCCTCCACAGCAAAGACTGGATGTAGGAGAGACAGAGAAAGTGCAGGCCTGAGAGAAGGGAACAGCAGCCACTGCTTGACAAACATAAAGCCCAACCTAGTTCCTTCTGCCTTGAGAAATAAAAGCCTTCTTAAGCCACTGGGAGAAGGGTAACAAACCCTATCACCCACAGGGCACCCATGCAGCTGGGAGAAGAGAACAAACAAGCAAACGAACTTCTGCTCTTAGGAGAGTGGGCGGGAAAATGTTCTGGTCCTTTAGCGTTCCCCCACCACTGGGGGTGAGGCCGATTGCTGAGTAGTTCCCATCGCTATGACTCGGAAACACGGCCCCTATGACTGAAATTGAACTGGAGAACCCAACTCCCCAATCCCACCAGCAGGCTAGCACATGCTCAGGAACAAGTAACAGCTGAGGGAAAGGCAGTAGTGTGAAGGTGTTCACTCTCTGAGGGGTGGGCACAAGGGGAAGACCTAAAGCTGAGGATGAAGGAGACATTAAGAAAAAGTCTCCCGCAAACCAGCCTCAGCCTAAGCACAAGAAAAGGTGGAAGAATTTGAAACCTGTCCTGAAGGTGTACTGAAGGTAACAATAGCAACAATAAAACACAAACCCAGCTTAACTCCTGACTAATTATCTCAACACCCCACACTAAAGGGCTAACAAAAGAAGAGGCATGGCCAATTTCAGGCATGAATAATACTGTCCTACCCAAGATGTCCAGCTTTCAATCAAAACTTACCACAAAGAAGCAAGGAAAAAACAACACTCTGGGGCTTCCCTGGTGGCGCAGTGGTTGAGAGTCCGCCTGCCGATGCAGGGGACACAGGTTCGTGTCCCGGTCCGGGAGGATCCCACATGCCGCGGAGTGGCTGGGCCTGTGAGCCATGGCCGCTGAGCCTGCGCGTCCGGAGCCTGTGCTCCGCAACGGGAGAGGCCACAGCAGTGAGAGGCCTGTGTACCGCAAAAAAAAAAAAAAAAAAAACCACTCTGTTAATACTGAGAACTTCACTATTGAGTACTCAATATTTAATATTGAACCTTGAATGTTGAGTGCTTCATGTGCCTCATGTTTATATATCATGAATGTTTTGTGCTTTTTTGGTCCTTCTAGCTCTTTATATATACATAAATATATATATGACACTCTGGTTCTATTGTTTTTACCATATTTTCCAACATCTATCTTAAATATGTCTTATAGATAACTTACTATCTATGCTTAATGTTCTAATAAATGTTATCTATATCTTACAAGTCACTTGACATACCTTATGAGTTTTATCCATCTCATTTGTTTTGCTTATCCTCCATAACAGAATTGACTATTGTCGAGGAATACAGCAAAACCACCTTATGATAGTGCTTACTCTTTAGAAAACTTGGAACACCCTCAACCAAAGGAGACGCATTCTCTGTATCCTTAGGTAGTGACTATGACATTTTGGTCTTGTGTCACTTTCATCTCCATTACCATCAAGTGCCAGGATCAAATTGTGAGGTCTAGAGCAAGATGACTCAAGTTGTCTCATTTCAAAAAATCTTTCTTTGGGGCTTCCCTGGTGGCGCAGTGGTTGAGAGTCCACCTGCCGATGCAGGGGACACAGGTTCATGCCCCCGTCCGGGAAGATCCCACATGCCGCGGAGCGGCTGGGCCCGTGAGCTGTGGCCGCTGGGCCTGCGCGTCCGGAGCCTGTGCCCCACAACGGGAGAGGCCACAACAGTGAGAGGCCCGCGTACGGCAAAAAAAAAAAAAAAAATTTCTTTGATAACTCCCCCTTTGGTATAACCTGAAACATCTCTGTCCCTAACCTGGTTATTGCCTCATTTATCTCATACTTTAGATATAAATCTTGGCTTTTCAACCCTAATTGTCCCTGTTTCCATCTTTTTTGTGTTCTTCTGCCATCTCATTTGTCCTCCTAACCTTCCCATGTTTATATAACTACTCCTGCCACAGGTCCTGGCCCTTGTGTAGGTTTCTAGTTCTCAATAATAACTTTGACCAAACCTTATCCCCTAGCCTACTGTCAGAAAACGTACGGTTAACTCACCATAGTTTTGTCCATAGCAGACAAAACTAAGTAAATAGTTCCTTCTTTACCAGTGAGCCCAGAATTGGGCTGAAAATACTTTTTAACGTCACGTTCAAGGTGGCCCATCACAAACAATAAAAGCAGGCAGTTAAGATGCAACCTAATTGCCAACTTGAGTCTCTTCTTTCACTGTGGATTATTAACATGAATTAGCTTATCCTAATTTAACACGGCATAGCCCTAGACTTCCCTAGACTATGCCCCAGCTTAACAGCTGGCTCCTGGTGACTGATTGAAAGCTGTTAAGCCACTCTTGATAAACAATCGCATTAATGAATGTTACAATGATGATCGTGTTCAGAAATCTGCTACAGTTCCCTCAATTTACCTGGCACTTTTAATGTCTCCATCTTGTCCCTGCTGTTCTTTCTGCCTGGAATGCCCTTTCTGTCTCAGCTAGATAGACCTTTATAAAATGCACATCTGATCATATGCCTCAGTTGCTTAAAAACCTTCACTGGCTTCCAATGGATTACAGGATAAAGTCAACGTTGTCAGCATGGCACAGAGACCTTCTGGGAGCTGCCTCTGTCCTACCTCTTCAATCATCTCACACTAGACCCTTTCCTCCCTCACACCCTGCACTGCATCCATGCCAAATCATCTTCGGTTTCCCAAAGTCATCCATCACTCCATACTTTTGCTCAAATTGCTCCTGCTTCATGAAATGTCCTAAAAACACCATCTTCCTGGTGAATGCCTACTCGTAAATTTCAAGACACTTTCTATAACACCTCTTTGAAGACTTTAATGATCTGAAAAATAACCAGTATAAATGATCTCTCCTTGTGTTTCTTGGGAAACAAATCTTCCTGGGTCTCTCACATTTCTGTTCATCTTGCCAGTAAAATGACTCTTTTGTTTCATACTATCTTTTAAAGGATGTTTGAGCAAACAGCCTTGTAAGACATAATGTCTTCCTCCAGAGCAAAGGGCAGGTTTATTTATTGCCCAGTATAATCAAGATAATGCCTCTCTCCAGGGCAAAGGGCAGCCAGGTTTACTGACTTTTATAAAAGATTCAGGTTCCTTAAGCTTGGGGTTCCTCTCCTATAATGCAACCCAATGCATGTTTAGGCATCATCCACCCCTATCTGCGTCCCCTAGGAGGAATTGGCACTTAGGGAATGGGTAGAAATGTTGACATTCTAGCTACTACTATTGTCATGAGTAATGTATTCTTTTGTTCCTGATCAAGGAGTCGCGTGTCTTCTGTGAGCATTCATGAAATTGTGGCAGGCTAATTTATTATATTACGTCTAAAATCTCAGACCCTTCACAGTTCTTGACAGTGCTGTACTTGAACTCTATAACATTTCTAGCATAAAACATTTTATTGCCCTTATTGGACAGCTAGTATGTGCTAGACACGATAATCCAGCCCTGAAGATACAAAGCCAAAAAGACATGGCTCCTACCTTCCAGGAGTTTATACTCCAGGGCAGGAACAGGCCACAAAAGAATTAAATCCTTTAAGATAATTTATAAGCTGGTACTGATGGGAACATAGAAGAAAGAAAACATAAAGCTGTTGAGGAGTTAAAGGAAGTCTTCAATGAGTTTGTAGAATTTTATTCTAGATTTATAGGGGAAAATGAGAATTTGCCTGGGCAATGAGGGGAAGGGTGTTCCTGCTTTACAGACACAAATTCTAAATAAAAGTTCCAATTCTGTTCCAATTATTTACTGGTATGTACAAAAGTGTCCCAAATTTAGCAGTGTAAGATAAAACCATTTTATTAAATTCATGACCTGTGAAATAGGAATTCAGAAAGTGCAGCACAGGGACAGCTTGTCTCTGCTCCATAGTGTCTTGGGCCTCATCTAGAAAGACGCTAGAAATCTAGAAATGGCTGTGAGTGAATCAAATGCCAGAGGACTGGAATCATCTGAAGTTTTCTTCATTCACATTCCAGTGCCTGGGGTAAGACAACTCAAAGGCTGGATTTAACTGGGACTGCAGATAGGAAGACCTCCATGTGGCCCGAGAGTCCCAACAGTATGGCAGTTGGGTTCCCAGAGCAAATGCCCCGAGAGGAAGCATCTAGACAGTAAGTATTGCAGGAAAACCTGTAGTAAGGTGCACAACTCTTATGATCTAGTTCTGGAAGCCACTTAAGCATCATTTCTGCCATAATTTTTTGGCCAATGCATTCATAAGCCCACTCAGATTCAAGAAGAGGAGACATATATATCACATCATAATTGGAGTAGTTTCAAATAATTTGTGGCTATATTTTAATACCTCCAGAGCATGTTAGAGAATTACAAATAGTTCATTATTATCAGAGGGTAAAATGTTACAGGAGGATGCAAGTAGGCAAGGCTATCTTATGAAGGGCATTTTTGACCTCGAAACTCCTTAAAAACAAGGTTAGATTTTGCCCTGTGTGATAATACTAATTGTCAACGTCACTATAGGCAAGAATTGTTTAAGAATTTTAAGCAGTAAAATGATCTCAAGATCTAACACAAATACTGGCACATGGCAAGCTTTGGAGTAGATATTTTTGGTTGCAAGTAATCAAAAATACAATTGGATATGACTTAGAAAATAAAAGTAATTTATTGGTTTCCATAACAAATGCCCCAAGGGAGACTCTAGGCACGGCTTGAACCTCTTTCTTGTCCTTAGGGCTCTGGCTTCATTTCTCTGTGATCCTCTGAGCTCTCCTTTCCTCTCTGTATTTGCTTTATCCTCAGATTACATTCCCTGGTAGAGCAAATATACCTGTAACAATTCTAGGTTTCATATCTGCATACCATACCATCTAGAGGGAGAGAGAACACGCTTATCCTAACATTCCAAGCAGAACTTAAGATTCACTCTAATTGGCAGACTTAGGTCAAATGTCACATAGGGACCAACCTGTGTGTCAGAGGAGATGGAATAGTCTAGGTCACATGCTTCATCTTTAGAGTCACATGGATTCCAAAGTGGAAATAAGAGGCTTAATGAAAGGGGAAAGAGGGAAAAGAATGCCGATGAATAAAGAGCAGGTGTACAAATTGGGCCCAATGTTTGCTGGATAGACACATCGTTTCCAACATTAATGGTACTTGTGATCTACTACAATCTCCCTGAAACATATGCGAAGGAGTCAGATGAGACTATAAGATTAGAGGCAAAGAAGTCAATAAAGATGATACTGCAACAGAAGTGAGAAGAGATAGACGTTAGAAGAAGAGATAGAAAGTGAGTGAGTAAATGTGACACTTTTGAGCTTGTCTTGTTTTGAAGGTGTAACTAAGAAGCTCTGGTGTATGCTCACTGCCCCCCCCCAACAATTTTTAAACTTTCCCGTGACCTCAGCTCTCCCTCCAGCACAATCACACAACTCATTCCTATCCCTCCTCTGGCTACCATTTTTTTTTTAATAAAAACAATTTCCCCCAGGTCACCAACAACCTTTTTGATGAACATTTGCCAGATTTAGTGGGCATTTTATAGACGTGTTCCTACAGGACTGGCTGCCGTATCTGAAAATTTTCAAAATCACTACAAACGCTCCATGCACCCGATGTCTGCAGCACCACATTATTCTGTTTCCTATAACCTCGCCTTTCTTAAATTCTAGTTTCTTTATCCTGCCTCGGAACCTTAACTATGAGTATTTTTCATTGACCTCTGCTGGTCTTCCTGCCTTTCTGACTCTAGACCAGCACTGCTCAATACAGAAGCCACTAGTACTTGTGGCTATCAAGGTTTTAAAATGTGCTAGTTCAAACTGAGATGTACTATAAGGAGAAAATCCACTCCAAATTTCAAAGACTTAGTACAAGTACAAAAAAAGAAAGTAAAATATCTCATTAACTTTTTTTTTTTTTTTTTTTGCGGTACGCGGGCTTCTCACTGCTGTGGCCTCTCCCGTTGCAGAGCACAGGCTCTGGATGCGCAGGCTCAGCGGCCATGGCTCACGGGCCCAGCCGCTCCGCGGCATGTGGGATCTTCCCGGACCAGGGCACGAACCCGTGTCCCCTGCATCGGCAGGCGGACTCTCAACCACTGCGCCACCAGGGAAGCCCCTCATTAACTTTTTTTATATTGAATACATATTGAAACAGTAACATTTGGGTATACTGGATTAAAGAAAATATATTATCAAAAATAATTTCAACTGTTCCTCTTCAGTTTTTCTTAATGTCATGGATTTTTTTCTTTTTTTTTTAATTTCAAAATTTGAAATT
This sequence comes from Lagenorhynchus albirostris, assembly GCF_949774975.1. Taxonomy (NCBI): domain Eukaryota; kingdom Metazoa; phylum Chordata; class Mammalia; order Artiodactyla; family Delphinidae; genus Lagenorhynchus; species Lagenorhynchus albirostris. Next base: position 66,052,633 of record NC_083101.1, on the reverse strand, counting down.
ACATATGTGGCTTGAATTATACTTCTATTGGACAGTGCTACTCTAGACATTCCCCCTGGGTGACCTCAACCTCTTAACTTCCCTTAAAACTATGTGAATGTAATCTCTCTTCTTCCCCAACCTTCAGATTCATATATTCACCTGCTGACTTGGCATTTCCATATGGCTAATAGGTATTAACAGCAGACATTTATTTACTGCTTTCTATGTGCCAGGCCCCATTCTGCATAATTTACATGTGATAATGCGTTTATAATCCACAACAATTCTAAGGGGTATGTACTATGATGATTCCCTATTTTACAGATGAGGAAACTGAAGCATAGAGAAGGTAAGCAGCATTTCCAAGTTCACACAACTAGTAACTGGTGACCCCCAGATGCAAATACGGGCAGTTCTGGCTCCAGAGCTCATTTTCTCCCTTAACATTACGCTGTATGTACACCCTCCAGACATCCCTCAAAAACCTCAAACTCCCCCCATTCAGAGCTGAACTCGTTACATTCCTCACTGACATGGAGCTGCATAACTTCTCTTTTCCCCTCCAGATCCACTCTTGCCCTAATAGGATAACCTTCTTGCCCTCTGCTTCCATTTCTATTTGGGGTTGGCTAATGAGAGATCCCAGCAGGAGATCAGGAGGAAAGCCCAAGTGGGGTCACAGTGTGTAGTTCTCTTCCTTCCCCACCCTGCAGGGCTGCAACAGGCTGGCTGCTTCCCTTGTCCCGTGACTGAGGTCACAGCTGCTGTCAGGCGGCCCTCGCCAACCAGCCCTGTCTCTGGGTTCTAGTAGCCATTCCCTCCAGGTCTTGGGTTGATAACAGCATTCCTTTCTTTACTCCACTATTACTAGTCCCAAGGGGCTCCCTTATTCCTCAGAGTTTTTTTCTCTTTTTCTTCCCCCTCTGGTTTTATTAAGAAATAATTGACGTACATTAATATGTTTAAGATGTACAGCATAATGGTTTGACTTATGTATATTGTGAAATGATTACCACAATAAGTTTAGTTAGCATCCATCCTCTCACATAGAAACACTAAAAAGAGAAAGGAGAAAAAAGACAAAAAAAAGTCTCCTTGTGTGAGAATTCTTAGGATTTACTCTCTCAAAAACTGTCACACATACATCATAGCAGGGTTAACAATAGTCATCATGCTGTACATTACATCCCAAGTACTTATTTATCTTGTAAATAGAAGTTTGTAGCTTTTGACCCCCTTCCTCCGATTCCCCCTCCCCCCACCCCTGCCTCTGGAAACCACAAATCTGATTTGTTTCTATGAGTTTGGTGGGAGTTTTCTGGTTTTGTTTTAGACTCCCCATATAAGTGAAATCATTCTTTTTTTAAATTTTATTTATTTATTTTTGGCTGCCTTGGGTTATCGCTGCTGCACAGGGCTTTCTCCAGTTGCAGCGAGCGGGGGCTACTCTTCGTTGCGGTGCGTGGGCTCCTCATTGCAGTGGCTTCTCTTTGTTGTGGAGCATGGGCTCTAGGCACGCAGGCTTCAGTAGTTGTGGCACACAGGCTCAGCAGCTGTGGTTCGTGGGCTCTAGAGCGCAGACTCAGTAGTTGAGGCGCCCGGCTTAGTCGCTCCGCGGCACGTGGGATCTTCCCGGACCAGGGCTCGCACCCGTGTCCCCTGCATTGGCAGGCAGATTCTTAACCACTGCGTCACCAGGGAAGTCTCCCAAGATGACATTTAACAAGCAAACTTGACCATCAATCGCGGTATAAAACTCATTGCAAAGGAAGGGATCATTCTTCTAGATGACAGTTTTATAACATTCTTTCTCTCCACTTCTTCCACCCTAGAACCTGCCCAAGAGAACTTGATCTCTTCATTTAAAAAGCTTTAAACCAGACAGATTGATTATTTATTTAGTATTTAGAGATTATTGAGTCCATTTTATCATTTTGCATTTTCAAGTTATGGCTTAAGTTCTTTTTTTTTTTTTCAAATTTCCCTTTGTCTACTTTAAATGCCCTGAGGGAAAATCTACATGGAAACTGAGAAAGGAGAAAAAGTAGTTCAAGGTTTTCCATTTTTATATTCTTTACTTGTCATTAATTGAAATCTTAGCAGACAAGGGAATCTTTTAAAATTTCCTCAAAAATATAAGTATTCTAAACATTTAAACTATTTTTCCAGAAAAATATCCTGTAGATGATTGCAAATTTTTAGTATTTTAAAAAAAATATGTAGAGTTCTACCTAGAAGACACATAATATGCTTGAGTTTTCACCCTTCCCCCATTTCTCTCCTTACATCTGTGGGTAATGGAGTTTGTGGGTGGATGGAGTATGCATGGAAACAGAGACAAACCCCAAGACAAGTGCTTTATTCCAGGCCCTAATGAGGCCCTTCAGGTCAGATTCAGCTTAGTAACTAAGCAATAACAGCTACCAAGATCATAGGCCAAATATACTCTTTCTTTGGAAAAGAAATCAATATTGTTATTTTACCTTATTACGTTTACATTTGACAATATCCCCTATGATTATTGACTTAAATAAAACACTTGAATGACTTGCTACAAGGAAATAACTTATAGCAATTATGCACCAGACAATGTGCCTTGAGTGAATGTGATAGCAAAATCTTCAAAAGCTTCCTTGGACTTCTCAGCCAGGCATCACTAAGAGAGGCAACCCTGTGCTTACCAAGGATATTTATCCTTGGTTACACCAAACTAAGTTTGTCGCTGATATGTTTCTGGAGCTACAACACTACCAAGAGGCAGGGCTGGACATGAGCTCATGACTTGCACAGTCTTGCAGGAACCCCTACTTCAAAGGGCCTTGTATGTCCATTATGTTCTGCTATTGCTGTCTTGACATTCTTAATAATTTTTGAACAAGGTGACCTAGTTATTATTTTGCACTGGGCTTCATAAATTATGTAGCTAGAGTTGGTGGGAGGTAGGAAATAACAAGCACACTTTGAGGGGAAAAACATATTTAATCCTCTATACATTCTTTTCACAGAATCAGGCCGACTACACGCTAGAAAGCCAAAGCATTTCCTTTCCTCGCCTTTGTTATTTTCCTCAACTGGACCATTTTTTATGAAGATGAATGGGATATCCTAAAAAAGTAAGAGAAGGATCAGGAAAATGAATGATCAATTGAAATTTTTTTTTTTTTAATTTTTTAACATCTTTATTGGGGTATAATTGCTTTACAATGGTGTGTTAGTTTCTGCTTTATAACAAAGTGAATCAGTTATACATATACATATGTTCCCATATGTTTTCCCTCTTGCATCTCCCTCCCTTCCACCCTCCCTATCCCACCCCTCCAGGCTGTCACAAAGCACCGAGCCAATATCCCTGTGCCATGCGGCTGCTTCCCACTAGCTATCTACCTTACTACGTTTGTTAGTGTGTATATGTCCATGACTCTCTCTCGCCCTTTCACAGCTCACCCTTCCCCCTCCCCATAACCTCAAGTCCGTTCTCCAGTAGGTCTGCGTCTTTATTCCTATCTTACCCCTAGGTTCTTCATGACTTTTTTTTTTCTTAAATTCCATATATATGTGTTAGCATACGGTATTTGCCTTCTTCTTTCTGACTTACTTCACTCTGTATGACAGATTCTAGGTCTATCCACCTCATTACAAATAGCTCAATTTCATTTCTTTTTAAGGCTGAGTAATATTCCATTGTATATATGTGCCACATCTTCTTTATCCATTCATCCGATGATGGGCACTTAGGTTGTTTCCATCTCCGAGCTATTGTAAATAGAGCTGCAATGAACATCTTGGTACATGACTCTTTTTGAATTTTGGTTTTCTCAGGGTATATGCCCAGTAGTGGGATTGCTGGGTCATATGGTAGTTCTATTTGTAGTTTTTTAAGGAACCTCCATACTGTTCTCCATAGTGGCTGAACCAATTCACATTCCCACCAGCAGTGCAAGAGTGTTCCCTTTTCTCCACACCCTCTCCAGCATTTATTGTTTCTAGCTTTTTGATGATGGCCATTCTGACTGGTGTGAGATGATATCTCATTGTAGTTTTGATTTGCATTTCTCTAATGATTAATGATGTTGAGCATTCTTTCATGTGTTTGTTGGCAGTCTGTATATCTTCTTTGGAGAAATGTCTATTCAGGTCTTCTGCCCATTTTTGGATTGGGTTGTTTGAAATTATTTTTTATATTAGAGAAAAGAATACTAGTTTGGAAGGAATAATGCAGTTGGTGATTTTTTTAATATAAAAATGAAATATTTTTGGATTCCATTTAAATAAAATATAAACCTAGGCCACTATAGAAACTTCCAGAGGAACATCTGCGGAGATTGCTGTCTTTTTAGTAATTAAATTTTGGTAAAGACTTAAATTTTAGGGAGGGCTTTTTCCAGAAATTTGATATTGATGAATTCATTGATTTGAAAGTGAGAAATGTGATGGTTCTTATCCCTGCTCTACTCTGGGAGGGAGTAGAACATAGTGCGAAATTCAAGGTCTTGAGAAAAGATGGATTTCAATCCCAGCTGAATTTCCTTGGGCACATCCCTTCAAGGACACCAAACCTCAGTTTTCTCGACTTTAAAACTGGGTAACTATTCATCTCATAGGGTTGATTAAACAAGATACTGTGTGTAAAATGTTTGACAAATTGCAGGGATTTCAGTCAGCTGTTATTGCTGCTAGTATTATTATCATTATTATTATTATTATCATTCCTCTCTCTTCTCTTCTAATAGAAGCCCTGTCTAAAAAGATCTAGTCTTTCTGTGAGTTGGATAAAGTATTTAACATTTTGGTGCTATAATATCCTCATTTGTGAAATGGTTGTTAACCTAGCCCAACCCCTGACAGGTAACAGGCCCTCAGCAATACCATGTAAGTTGAGGTTCAGGGTTAGGAAGACTGGGAATGTGTGGCACACACCAGGAAATGTACGTACAATTCCCCCCACACAGCCCTTATCTCAACTGTATTTGAAAATTTTTAAAAGAGACTAATTTCCCTGACCGTGTATAAGAATTAGCAACCAAAGTATATGGTACTTTCAGCTTTCAAAGCACTTTTATGCATGATCACATCTGATGAGGTCATGCAGCTGGTAAATGACTGAGTCTGGAATCCTGACTCCAAATTATGTAATCTTTCTTCTTTATCACCTATTTATTCTATCAAACATTTGAGACGCATTGCAGTGCTGCCTTCAGGAAAATTACTTGTGCGAGATTACTTACAATAGATAGAAAAGCACACTATAGTCAAGAGTTGTTCAGTGCTTAGGAACTAAGCTCCCTTCTTCCCCCAGCTGGCGTTCATGTGTCATAAGGCTGTCAAATTGGAGAGAACAGGATCCAGATTGTGGATACAGGGGCCATACCCAAAGTCAATAGGGGCTTACTAAAGATAAATTCATTTGTATCCCAGTCCTATCTAAAAATTGCCCCTAACTTTATGCAGCAGTGTTGGTTTGAATTCCTAATTTCAGAAAAGCCTTATTATGTCATTATCATAAAATAAGGGCAACCCACCCCACGATAAAACTGTTACCACTGTCTTCTTGTAAACTGTTCTCTGTGGTGGACAGCACTTGGAAGAGATTTGTCAAATCTCTTAGATGTCCCATCTTCCGGCTCCAGTCTCACTGTACTTGGCCTCAGTCCTCTACTGGATGGACCCTGTGCTCCAGTCCAAACTCACCTTGTTTAGGTTCAGTGACCTTGGGGCCAGGCACACAGGGCCAGGGACCTCTGACAGAGCTGTCCTCCTTTCGATGTTTACTCTTTCCTGTGGATAATGGCCTATTCATCTCACACCCTTCCTGCCTCTTACAGGGCCCACTGTGAGTGGCTGACACTCCAACACAACACTTCACATTATTGTCTTGCTGGTTGGCTTGCTGGGGAAAATGAACTCCTCCTTCCAGCCACCAAATTATGAGAAACGGCAGAGTGAGTTCCTGTCGCGGGTTTAGTCATAACTCCTCATCTTGCATGCTCAGCATTGGCAAAATTTGGATAATGGTGACAATAAACATAAACCAGTCATGTGAGAACCATTGCTACATATGTTATAAAACCTTTAGATGTTACCTTTTAACTCTCTATAGTCCTCTAGAAGTTTCCACATGGGAATTTTTTTTTTTTTTTTTTTTTTAGTTTAGTTAGAGAAATAGAATTTTGCCCTCCTCTGGTACAAATGGAACAAGAAAGACATTATACTTTCCTTTTTTTCCTTGCTGCCAGCAAGCTCAGAGATACTATGAGAACAATAGCAACTCTGGTAGTTAGCATATTTATCACCTCCTCCTTTCCTTTGTTCTCATTCTCTATTTTATCATCTTTTAAGTTGGTTCAAGTAATTTTTGAAAAGGGTAAAAATAAACAATTACATATATATGCAATGAAGGCTTAAAGTTTTCCAAAAGCTTTCAAATACACCATCAAAACAGAAGGTCCCAAATATTGATATTTTGCAAGTATACTTGGGGAATAAACAGGCAGACCAAGCCTTCCTCATTTCCAAATCCATGACTTGAGTTGTGGTTCTTAAATTTCAGGGAGCATCAGTTTCCCCTGGAAGCCTTGTTAAAATACAGCCTGCTAGGCCCTACACTCAGAATTTTGACGCATTAGGTCTAGGGTGGGGCTTGAATATTTGCATTTCTAACAAGTTCCCAAGTGATACTGATGCTGCCAGATCAGGGACCAAAATGTGAGAACTATTGACTTGACGGAACTTTTCATCTCGTTAGAGAGACACATAAGTAAAGAAGATATTGAAACTAACACAACATTGTAAATCAACTATACTCCAATAAAATTTTCAAAAAATATTCATATAAGGTCTACTTAAGCATATGGACAAAGTAAAGGAGAAGAGAAAGTAGGTACCAAGGAGTAACACAGATAATGGGGAAAAGAAAGGTCAAAGAGGATGAGGAAGCCAGAAAACTGGAGCTGCCCACAAAGGTTTTGAAAAAGGAAATGAGGCCGGACCTGAGCCTGAGATGGAAGCCAGGTGGGGAAGGCAGGGCAAGAAGTGGGGTAGATTTGAACAAATCAGGAAGCGGAAATGTTTACAGTGAGTCTAGGAAATGGTGCCCACAGAATGCACCATCCAAAGAACCCAGTCAACGTTTGTTGAATAAATGAACAATGAAGATACTTGATTGGTGGAAGCACTGACTTCTTCCAAGGAACAGTGAGAATAAGACAAATGTGACCAAGGAAGGACTGAATAGTGATAAGTTTTGAATGTGAAATCAACAGGTTTGATTTCAGGTTTTTAAACAATGAGAATTCATTGAAGTTTTGGGTTGCATACTGACTTGAGTGAAGAGTATTTTTGAACATCTTTGTATAATGATTTTTTTTTTTTTTTTTTTGCAGTACACGGGCCTCTCACTGTTGTGGCCTCTCCCGTTGCGGAGCACAGGCTCCGGACGCGCAGGCTCAGCGGCCATGGCTCACGGGCCCAGCCGCTCCGCGGCATGTGGGATCTTCCCAGACCGGGGCACAAACCCGTGTCCCCTACATCGGCAGGTGGACTCTCAACCACTGCGCCACCAGGGAAGCCCTGTATAATGATATTATATATATATTTAATATTATTGATTTCCTGTGAGTTACTGCCCAAAAAATCAACACAAAGGAAGAGAGATTTCAAAGAAGGCATTAAAAGGAATTGGTCATAGAATGGTATGTAGGGAGGAGAAGAGAAAGTCAATAGAAGTCCCTATTTTCAAGCCTGGGTGAAAAGGCTTTGTCCGGCCTGTCGGGGAGATGCGCATCGGTGAAGCAGAATCACCCTTCTGGATGGGCTGGCTTCAGCCAGAGTCCAGAAGCCAGTGTTTCCACAGCCTTCTCAGGGCCTGGAACTTAGCAGCCCAATTCTATGGCAACCCTGGCAGGCTCCAGCTGGCAGCAGTGGAAATGGCAACAGCAAAGCCCTGTCACCACACCCTGGCGGCAAGTCCTGCCAAGAGGTGGAAGGGTCAGGCAACCAGCTCCACTAGACTTTGAGTGCAGTTGGAGGTGAACCAGGAGAAGATATTGCTCTAACAACCAAGACCAGCAGGAATGTCAAGGCAGCACTGAGGAAAGTTCAGAGGTAAGAATCCAGAGGGGCCTTTTGGTAAGGAGCGAAGACTGGAGGAGATTCATAGGAGATGAGAACGAATAGTTCCCTCAAGTTTAGAAAAGAGGTAGAAGAGAGAGGAGCCTGAGGGCTAGAGAAAGTTTTTTGAGAACAGTATGATTTGGCAAACTGGTGGCTCTGGGGAAAAGCAAAGGGGTTTAGCCATCAGAACAAGAGGTTGGTGATCATGCATAGTAACTAAGAGGAAATTGGAAGAAAATGGCTCCTTAGAAGGTGTACAAGTGAAACAAAGAAAAAAATGGGTGGGTCTTCCATATCCCTTTGATTTGAAGGTGATTTAGTCCATCTAAATGTGTGACAGATCACCAGACAGATCACGTTTCCTGTGTGCTACTGAAGCAGAATCAGCACAATCTGTTTAAATAGATATATCTTACATAATAGATCTGTTGTGTAAACAGCTTCCCAGTGTTCCCAATGTTTGGCCAGTTTGGAGAACTGATAAAGAGGACCCTGAACGGTACCCTGATTCAGGGAGCTGTGTGGTCTTCCCGCTGCCACAGCGGAGAAGCACTGGAGGACAGCAGGAAAGTAGAAGGTCCAAGTAGGACCCTGTGTGGTCATGAGTTGCACGATACAAATGGAAAGCAGTGTTTTGAAAAATCTATCAAGTTCAAAGATGGGGGATCTGGAAAGTAGCAGAATGCTGTATCATTAAGTTTGAGGTAATTCAGCAGTAGGATCTGGAGGAGAAAATCAGACAACACAGAACATGCACTTTGAATTTGCGCTTTGAAAATGGCCTGAGAATAAAGAGGACCCATTTGCTAATTATACCAACATACCTGTGGAAAGTGCTAGAGTGCCTGCTATATGCTAAGCGCAATGCAAGTAGTTTTACAGTCTTTTTTTTGGCCGTGCCGTGCAGCATACGGGATCTTAATTCTCCAACCAGGGAATGAACCCGTGTTCCCTGCATTGGGAGCTCAGAGTCTTAACCACTGGACTGCCAGGGAAGTTCTACAGTCATATTTTTATTTAATCATAATGAAGACACCATTAGGCAGGCATTACCTCTATTGTACTAGGGGAAAGTAATGCTCTGAAAAGTTAACTATCTTGTCCAGGTTTCTAATCCAATCCTGTGTTCCTTCTGTGACACTGTCCTGCCAACACAGAATATTCTTGTGTTCCTGTCTATGTTCCTTAAAGCCAGGCTAGTGGAGATGGCCTGTCTGACAAGAACCTTAACTCCACTTCTACAGCCCTGTGGCTGAAGGAACACCAAGGTGACTGTAAGAAAGGAAGGATACTATCCATCACACTTTCTTCCATGACAAAAGGATGCAGTGCTTATCCCACTGAAATAAAAGTAGGAATTAAACAAATGCATGGGTTACAGTTTTGTTTTTCTTCTACCATAGGAAATATGGGAAAAACAAAAGCAGACTTTGAACTCTCACCATGTTCTGTAAAGACATATTACTTTAAAGTCAGAATGAGTCAGCCAAAGAGAGGTCATTCTTAGCTTTCCTGAAGCTCTGTTTTTTCAAGCATACTCCCAAATATTAGATCCTGAAAAAAAGGGTTTATGATGTCCAAAGTAAACCAGCCAGAGGCAAGAGTAGCACTCAAATGTCTTTTTAATCATTGCTACTTTTCCTCCTACTTCTCAGCATGTAAACCTAACTGCCCTTCCACCAGGTGATTGTGACAAGCAATTCAACAACTTCAATAAACGTAAGGACGTCGATATCAGCAATGGATTAAAATCTCTAATCATGGCCCAAAGGAGCACAGTATCACAATGAAATTCTGAAAATAATACTAGTTTAACATTTTAAAGTTTATTTTTAGAATATACATATACGTATGTGTATAAATTTATGTGTGCACACAAACTTTTTTTTCCAGTTCTAATATAGAACTCGTGGTCTAAAAAAGTGCTACAAAATGAGGTTACCTTCCAAACCTTAGAGGCAGTGGCAGTTGTTGAGAGGAAAAGAGAGAGTCTCTGTCAGGATGGGGTGTGACCATGGGTCTCTGTAACCTTTTATGACCAGAACAAAGGTGTGCGGAGGGCCAGGCGGCCTTGGACGTGTTGGCAGTCGAAGTTCAGCCTGCCCTGTTTTCATCCTTCTTGGACAGGACCAGAGTGCCAGGTGTGATTCTTTGGTTCTCTGCCCAGGTTTGTAAGTCGTGCCAGTCACAGTCACAGCAAGAAAGAACATCTTGATTGTGAGCATATTGTACTGAGTCAGAGGAAGCCCCAACCAGGCACAGAGCTTTGGAAGATGGAGAGTTTCAGGCACTATTTTAGGGATAACGCAGACTATCCTTAAGATCCAAAGGAAAAAGTCTGCCTTGTCATTAACCAAGACGCAGAATGAAATTGGAATTGATGCACTTCAATTGCAAGTGTGTTTTTCATAATGATAAATCCCAACAATATTCTTTCCCTTCAGTTTTCTCACGGGTAGCCTTTAACACGGGAAACTGGATTGTTTAATTGATCTTATGACTTTTTGAAATATTATCATTTCCTTAAAGGAAAAAATAAAAGGAAACCGAAGTTCTTCAGACCATCCCATCGCTAGCAATGTTGATGTTGAAAGAAATTGACTGAGCCTTCCTAAAATGGGTACTTGTTCATTCAAAAACATTTCTCCTCTTTTAAGTGTTTTTGGCAATTAAAAAGAAAAAAAGCAATAACCCATATTAAAATGATTAAGTTGGAGGATGTTTGCTGTTATAGAGACAATGCTTCAGAGCTGAATAAATGTAAAAGTGAAACTTTTACTCATTATGAAAGAGTATTATGATGTTTTCATTTGGAAATATATTCTGGAAATGAACTTTTCAAAATATATTCTTTAAGTCCTCAAGAATGTATGACTATGGAAAAAAATAATTACCTTTTCAACTTGAGAGAAGGAAAACTGTTGGAACAGTTTAGGCAGTGCCTATCCAATAATAAAAAAAGGTTTCTTGGACCACAGTTCATTCTCTAAATCTTCAAAAGCCTATCATTTATCATTAATTTTGAAATAAAACAGGAAATACCTGTACTAGGAGAACCTTTGAAAACAAGCAGAATAATTGGCAAGGAATATTTTGGGAGGCACTGACAATAATGTAATGCCTGGATTAGTCTTTCAAAAAAACATGAAATTGTAGCTGGGAGGCATATGTAGCTAAAGATGCAGCATTCCAGTGCTGAGCACTATAACTCAGTTTTCTTGATATTCTACATATTATTTAACAAAAAGCACATGGAAGATCTTCCCAGAACCCAACTGCAAAATTCCTCTGTGAATCAAACTTTGACTGCTGTAGCAGAGCTCTTAGATATAAATGGGATAAAGATATTAAAGTCTTGTTGTGACAGGTAGTTTTTGACAATGAGGAAAAATACTTTTAAAGAATGTTACATACTTATATATGTGCGTGTTTATATGTATGTATAGAGTGGCTGGTATGTCTAGCCTGCCTCATTCAAAAAGCGATGGCTGAGGGCTTCCCTGGTGGCGCAGTGGCTGAGAGTCCGCCTGCCGATGCAGGGGACACGGTTTCATGCCCCGGTCCGAGAGGATCCCACATGCCGCGGAGCGGCTGGGCCCGTGAGCCATGGCCGCTGAGCCTGCGCGTCCGGAGCCTGTGCTCCGCAACGGGAGAGGCCACAACAGTGAGAGGCCCGCGTACCGCAAAAAAAAAAAAAAAAAAAAGGATGGCTGAGATGGCTGAACATATTTATCTTTTAATCTGGCTCCATCCTCCAATTGCTAATATCAATCTTTGGGATATAAGGGTTTGTAGGATTATCATTTTGATATTCATCTAATATGTCTGCACTTACTTTTCCCCAAATAGATCTTGGATTTTCCTACCTCTGTGTCTTTGTTTAGGTTGGGCTCTTAACTTAGAATCGTCCCTTTGGACTCCACCTAAGTTCATTAAAATGGTACATCCTCTCCTGATATCTGCAGCTAGATACAATCTCCTTCATTAATTTTTTGTCTCTTTCTTATGACCTTGATTTACCTTGAATTAAACTTATTAACTATTACATTTCTCTCCTTGTCCCCCTTCCCATTCCCCCATAAACACTAGGTAGTAAATGTTGTAAACGAAAATATTTTCTTTTCATCAAAAAAATGATCAGTTAAGAGTAAATTTTTTTGAATTGAATTCCTGAACTGAAGTTCATTAGAATGAGAAAATTCACTTTTTTTTTTTTTTTTTTTTTTTGGTGATACGCGGGCCTCTCACTTCTGTGGCCTCTCCCGCTGCGGAGCACAGGCTCCGGACGTGCAGGCTCAGCGGCCATGGCTCACGGGCACCGCCGCTTCGCGGCATGTGGGATCGTCCCGGACCAGGGCACGAACCCGTGTCCCTTGCATCGGCAGGCAGACTCTCAACCACTGCGCCACCAGGGAAGCCCAGAAAATTCAGTTTTGATGGTTCTTTGGATCTTATTCGGAAATCATTTTTTAAAGTGTTTAATGTGAAGTATTCAAGTTTTCTTCTTGTCTTCCCTATTAATTACTACATCTCCTTCCTCCCTTCCTTCCTTCCTTCCTTCCTTCCATCTTTCTTCCAATACTAATTGAATGCCAGTTATCTGGCAGTGACAAGGCACAAAGAGAAATAAGAAAAGCTGGATCAAAATTTCAATGTAATAGTTCTGACAAAGCTATAAATCATATTCTAAATTAAGACAAGGATGTACCAATGTATTTATCTTAACAAAAAAGATATTTAAAAACATTATCCCCAAAATGCTAAGTAGTCAAAATTTAAATTAATTCCAAGTATTTTCTTAAACCAGTTTCTTTTCATGCCTACTATTTTTCCAACAGATAAAAAATTCTTCATAATATGACAAGAGCTTAATCCTAAACTATAAATTTTAGAAATGAAATTGGGAGAGAGGTAGTTTTGTATTACCCTCGCCCCAACCCCACTTTCCCAGTGGCTAGCATTGAAAAGGCAAATTGCTTAACCATTATAAACTGCCTCAAAGGTCAAAAGAGAGTTATTCTATCATCTGTTCACAAATATTTATCGAACACCTACTGCATCCAGGCAATGTTCTAGTTGCTAAATTTAATAAAAGAAAGGGAAAAAAATCATTTCAACCCAAATGAAAATTAATTCTACCTTTGAAGGACGCTGGCTTAATTCATGTCAGTGTGGAACCAGATAAAACCCATGTCAGGGTTACCAGATAAAACACAGGACGCCTGGTTAAATCTGAATTTCAGATAAACAACAAATAAAAGTTTAGTGTAAGTATGTTGCATGCAATATCTGGAATGTACTTATATTAAAAAATTATCTGTTGTTTAACTAAAATTCAGATTTAACCAGACGTTCTGTATTTTCACTTGCTAAATCTGGCAACCTTAGTGAGAAAGGACTGGCTACATTGCTTCTTCCCTTTTGAAGATGCCAGTTGGGGCTGGGAGACTGAGACACAGGACAGGCAGCCCGGTGTTAGCAGGCTGGCTTGTGGAGGTAGAGGCTTTGAGTGCGTGCAACTATGTAGTGAGGGCAGAGAATAGAGAAGGAGGAGCTCACTACTTTGCATAATAGAATTATAAATTACTAGGGGGCTGAAACTGAGTACGAGAAAGGAAAAGAAGTGGGGTATGGTAGTAGGAGACCTGAGGTCATAACAGAAAAGTTCAGTTTTAGTTGTTCACACCTCTGTGGTAACTATTCTTCATCTTTCAAATCTACAGCGAAGTCTGCTGCAAATACACATGGATGCATATGTAAAAAGAGGAATCAGGAATGTTTTATACGGTAATGCTCACTTCAGTCTTCAGGGCTTTAACTAGTTCTTTTGCAGTTCCAGCCATACTGCTTTACTACAGACATAAACAAGGTAAGCTAGACCAATGATTTTCAGTTTTGTTCTACTTTGCTCCCTGGCCCAGCTATAGCTGTAGAATTCTTCATCTTCTGGAGTTGGCTAGGATAGCTCTTTATCCAAATGGTAGGGAGTCTGTGTTGGTTTTTGCCCAGGGTCCTAGGGCCATCCCAAATATTTGCAATAAGTACCCAGAAGAAGGCTACCCTTTCCTTCCTAGAAGCCAGTAAAGTTCTGCCAAACTTCATGCCTGTGGCTCTTACTCCAGAGGCGCATAGAAATTGTTTTCTACTGATTGTTCCCAAGGGCTGAAGCCAGTGTCTGATGTTCCATGGCATTATTAGATGACAGATACCTAAATACCATCACAAAAAGATCAGCCTTACCTCACAAAAACAGACATATAGATCAGTGGAACAATATAGCGAGCCCAGAAATAAACCCACACACCTATGGTCAATTAATCTTTGACAAAGGAGGCAAAAATATGCAATGGAGAAAAGACAGTCTCTCTTCACCAAGTGGTGTTGGGAAAGCTGGACAGCTACATGTAAATCAATGAAGTTAGAATACTCACTCACGCCATATACAAAAATAAACACAAAATGGTTTAAAGACCTAATTATAAGACATAACACCATAAAACTCCTATAAGAGAACATATGCAAACTATTCTCTGACATAAATTATAGCAATATATTCTTAGATCAGGCTCCCAATGCAAAAGACAGAAGAGCAAAAATAAACAAAACAAATGAGACCTAATCAAACTTAAAAGTTTTGCACAGCAAAGGAAACCTCCAACAAAATGAAAAGACAACCTACAGACTGGGACAAAATGTTTGTAAAGGATGTGACAAACAAGGGGTTAATTTCCAAAATATACAAACAGCTCATACAACTCAATATCAAAAAAATCCCAAACAACCCAATCAAAAAATGGACAGAAAACCTAAATACACATTTCTCCAAAGAAGACATACAGATGGCCACCAGGCTCATGAAAAGATGCTGCAATTGCTAATTATTAGAGAAATGCAAATCAAAACCAGAATGAGCACAGGGACTATAATCAATATTTTGTAATAACCTACAAGGGAAAAGAATCTGAAAAAATACACATATATATGTAGAACTGAATTACTTTGCTGTACACCTGAAACTAACACAACATTGTAAACAAACTATACTTCAATTAAAAAAACAAAAACAAAAACAGGACTTCCCTGGTGGCGCAGTGGTTGAGAGTCCACCTGCCGATGCAAGGGACACGGGTTCGTGCCCCGGTCTGGGAAGATCCCACATGCCACGGAGCGGCTGGGCCCGTGAGCCATGGCCGCTGAGCCTGCGCGTCCGGAGCCTGTGCTCCGCAACGTGAGAGGCCACGACAGTGAGAGGCCCGCACACCGCAAAAAAAAAAAAAAAAAAATGAGGTAACACCTCACACCGGTCAGTATGGCTATCATCAAGACGTCTAAAAATAACAAATGTTAGCGAGGATGTGGAGAAAAGGGAACCCTCCAACACTGTTGGTGGGAATGTAAATTGGTGCAGCCACTATGGGGAACAGTATGGAGGCTCCTTAAAAACCCAAAAATAGAGCTACCATATGATCCAGCAATCCCAGTCCTGGGTATATTATCTGGAAAAGACGAAAACGAATTCGAAAAGATACATGCAACCCAATGTTCATAGCAGCACTATTTACAATAGCCAAGACATAGAAACAACCCAAGTGCCCGTCGACAGACGAATGGCTTAAGAAGATGTGATATAAAAAAGAATGAAATATTGTCATTTGCAGCAACATGGATGGACCTAGAGAATATCATACTAAGTGAAGGAAGTCAGACAGAGATAGACAAATATTATATGATATCACTTATATGTGGAATCTAAAAAATGATACAAGTGAATCTATGTACAAAAGAGACTCACAGACACAGAAAACTTATGGTTACCAAAGGGGAAAGGGCAGGGAGGGATAAATTAGGAGTATGGATTAATAGATACAAACTATTATACTATACATAAAATAGATAAGCAACAAGGATTTACTGCCTAGCACAGGGAACTATATTCAATATCTTATAATAGCCTATAAAGGAAAATAATCTGAAAAATATATACATAACTGAATCACTTTGCTGTACACTTGAAACTAACACTATACTAAATCAACTATATTTCAATTAAAAAAAATTAAACCAGGCTTCCCTGGTGGGGCAGTTGTTGAGAGTCCGCCTGCCGATGCAGGGGGCACATGTTTGTGCCCCGGTCCGGGAAGATCCCACATGCCGCGGAGCGGCTGGGCCCGTGAGCCATGGCCGCTGAGCCTGCGCATCTGGATCCTGTGCTCCGCAACGGGAGAGGCCACAACAGTGAGAGGCCTGCGTACCGCAAAAAAAAATTAAACCAACAAAAAGTTCAGCCACACCTGCCTGGGCTTTTTTGATCAGGGCTCTCAGTTACATGGAGTTTCTCCATTCCCTCTGGATCTCTGGGATTCTGTATCTCAGCTGGCTGTCAGCTTGGATGTCCTGCCAGCCCAGACTTCTGCTCTTTTGTGGCTGGACTCATCTGGAGAGCCTTGGGTACAAGCTTCGTCCACACTACGAAGGCTAATTCTCCCCCAGCTGTAATTCTGAAGCTTTACCTTTACTCTGTTCCTTTCAGTTTGGAACCCTCCCCTAAGATCTGGAATCTAAAATATATTGGATTAATCATGTTGTAATTTTTCAGCTTCTCTCTTTGACAACCTCTTTTGCTCCTTCCCTTGAGGCTCATGGCTCCCTCCCTCAGCCTTGTCACCATTTCGTCTTGTCCTCTGACTTCCCTCTTGGAACCTGAACCCAGACAATCTGACACTCCCCTAATTCCATATTTCATTTTATGTCTTGGAGTTAAGAAGGATATGCTTTAGACCAAGTGTCAGAATTGCTTGCGTTCACCTCCACCAGAGAGTGGGTAGAAGAAAAAGATCACACATGATGATGCTCGCTGCTGTGGCAGACAAACTCACAGACCTCAGCGGCTACATACAACAAAAACGTATGTCTTGCTCACATAACAGAAAAGGTTGACAGAGGGCTTTTCCTCTACATGGTAACTCTGAGACCAGAGTTGTTCTATTTTGTGACTCTACCATCTCTTAGGGCTTCAGATTCACACACATTCAGTCCACATATTGGGAAAAAGAAGGTGGAGAACATGACACACACTCACTTCTTAAAAGTTCCTGGTGGAACCACATTTTCACCCAGAAGCAAGGGCCTAAGAAATGTCTGTGGCCCCTGACCTGGCAGCCACTATTCAGTGACAATTCTACAGCATGGAAATGGACATTGAACTGTCTCCGCCACCGATGGTAATCTTCGGGTATCTTAATCAAATATACAGTTTCCACCCTAAGAAAAAATTAATACATAAAGATATTAAGATATCATCCTTCAAATAGACCAAATAAATTGTGAATAAAAGGCTTATGTAAAAAAGGAATGGAAAAAAAGTGATTTGAGGATTCTCTGAGTATTTTATCTATCTATAGCGTCCCTTCTATATATATGACAGTATACATAACGGTATATAACTGATTTCTCAATCCCCTGTAGCTAAACATAGATAATTGAGATTTGACATCATGTAACTGGTTTCTTAACCACCTATATAGCTAAGCACACCTAGTTCAAATAAAGTAAACCCAAGGGATATCTGAGAGCCTCCTCATTTCTGCTATTGTAGATAAGGTAAAAGCAGAGGCATATAGTTCTAAGAATATTCGCTAAGCAGATTTATTCATTCCACATACATTGAGTGTCTACTATGTCTCAGTCATTATCCTAGGCACTAGAAACATTAGAACCATAAGCAGGCGCCCTGCTCTCACTAAGAGATAATGGAGTAAAAAGCACATGTCGAAGTGATTCCGTTTTTGAAATTAGACGATGTGAGTTTATCCTTTGAGAGAAGAGGTCTGGATGTCAGAACCTGCTACGGTCTATTTGAAGAAAAAAGCCTTAACAAATGTTGTATAGATTAACTGTATTGTTTGGGGGTAGAATCTATGTCTTTGATTATCAGGGTTGGTCATATTATTAAAGGGTAGAGAGCTGCCCACATGATTCGCTTTGAGAAGGTATGCAGAGTCCCTGATGGCAAATCATTTCCTATGAGTAGCTTGACTTGGAAGTTGTGACTTCTCACAACTTACTGAGAAATTAACATATGGGGCTAGTTTTGGGCATTATCACTCTGGGCAGTAGTGATCGAACTTGTGAGAGAAAGAAGAGCTAAGGAAATGGATCAGAGAATCAAAACATTGAAATAGGGAAAGAGGGGAGGCTGTCCTGGGCTAGCCCTGTAAATAGGAGTGAACCTAGTGTAATCCTGAGGCAGGAGTGAGAAAAAAATGACTCCTTCTAAGAGTCACTGTTAATATAAGTCTTTGCTACTCAAGAGAATGCATTCAATCCCCAGGCATGTTAAGGAAAAAAGTAAACCTTAAATACCTTAAGAATGAATTGTGAATCTTTCTTCAGGATTTTGAAGTGGAGTAATTGATTTGAACGGGGCTTTTTTATACCATTAGGGATGGGAAATTGGCATGAGGGTCCATTGAGAACAGCGATGTGCAGGCTTGTCGTCAGATTGCCAAGTACATAATGTATTTTTTCAGAACCTAAAACCCCACCACATCTTTTGGTTTTCCCTGGTTGACCTGAGCTCTTATCAGGAGCCTTGTCACGAAGATCCACTAGCTGGAAATAATATCTCCATCCTCCCATTTCCTCTTATTCCTCTTTTATTGCATTTACTGTATTTTATGGTGGATTGATATTTGTGAACTCCTTATTTCTCTTACCGGATGGGAAACTGTTGGCAGTAAAATGTGGTGGTTAAAGACATTCTGGAGTCAGACCTGCCTGGAGGAGCCCTACCCAGGCCACTTAATAACTATGTGATCTCAAAGTAATAGTCAACCTCTCTAAGCCTCAACTTCTTTCTCTGAAAATGGACATTGTAAGTCTGTGAAATACCAGTAGCATGGTACTTGGAATAGGCACTCAATGAGTGTTAGCTGGTTTTATAGGCCCTTTTCCTTTGTTACTTTATTTAATAACTTCAACCTCAGGAAGCCAGTGTTCTTAAAGCCATTTTCCTAAGGAGAGCTCTGTGTTGCAGAGGTTATATAAACTTTCTCAACATTACATAGCTGGTTGGTAGGAGAATCTGAACTTGAACCCAAATTGTGTTTGGGCGACCTCTCTTACCAAAACAGCAGGGTCCTCTATTTACTCACATCAATAGCTGACTTATACTGTGAGGTTTTAATGACAACTTTTGTGTGTCTTGTTTCTTCCCAGTGAAAGAAATAGGCTCTAGTATGGATGGATCTTGGCTCAAGTATGCCTCTGTTCATCACAGAAATTGTCTAGTAGGCATTCAAAGCTTTACAACTTGAAAATTGAGAACATATACTACCTTTAATTCTGAGCAATGATTTGTTAATATAAGCAAATATTTAAATTGTTCTCATTCAACAATGTTTCACTGATGCCATGGTGCTAGAGTTCATATATATTGTAAAACTATAAGAAGGAAATAATTAAATTACATTTTCTGAAAAAATATATAATAGTCTCTAAATTTTATCTCTCTGTAGCTTAAGAATCAAAAGCCAGAGAATAGGGACTTCCCTGGTGGTCCAGTGGTTAAGACTCTGCATTCCCAATGCAGGGGGCCTGGGTGTGATCCCTGGTCAGGGAGCTAGATCCTGCATGCCGCAACTCAGAGCCCTCACGCTGCAACGAAGATCCCACACGCCACAACTAAAGACCCAACGGAGCCAAATAAATAAATAAATATTTAAATGTTTAAAAAAAAAAGCCAGAGAATATCTAACTTAATTTTGTGGATATTTCCCCCAAAGGGGTTCAGATGATGATGATGACACGAAATCATGCTAAAATCTCTTCAGTTTAGTTATTCCTCCTCTAAAAAAGAAGGGCAGACAATGGAGATTTTTAAAAATTTAAACAGTATTCTAATGCAAAGCGAGTTTTACTTTTTAAATAGCCAATTTTGCAAGAAAATATATAGCTCATTTTTATCACCCATCCTGATTTCTCTGCAAATTCTATCACAATCATAAAATGGTAATTTACTGCTTTTTTAAAGAACATATTTTACCAAGAAGGAATTAAAATAACAATTACTTTTAATTGTTTCTGCTCAGACACTGATCATAAGTCCCCAATTAATTTACATCATTACAGAAAATATTTTAGCTCTGAAATATTGAAATATTCTTTATTCCACATAATATTTGGAAAATTTCTCAGTTGATCCCACCTGCTCATTTCAGTGGGGTATTTCTTTGGTCAGTCAATAATTCATCCAACACTTATTGAATGCCAAATACATGCTAGGCCCTGTGTTCAGGCTGAGGGACACAGGCTGAAAAGATTATATTCCCTACAGTCAACAATCTCTCAGCAGACATTTAATGAATAATTTTATTTTCTTGTTATAGTCAAATAAGCAGATATGAATACCTCTAAGCATCATTGAGTTACCTCTGTTTCAAATATGTCTCTCTTGATGTAAGACTCGACTATTTAATGCACTCAATGCACTGTTAAAGATTTTTAACCCTGAGTCTGACGTTTTATTAGTTTCATCTTAAGCTACATTTGCTGATCCCAGTGAAGGCTTTTCATCATTCATTCATCTGATAAATATTTGAGCGTCCATGTGTATAAAGTTAGTTTCTCAGCAGGCTAAAATGAGTGGTATGACCAGTAAGTGGGTGCAAAAAATTAATGGAAAAGGTAGGGGCTTGAGCTGGGACTTTGGGTAAATAGAAAGGAAAATATATTTTCCAGTTACTCGTACTTGCATCAGAGTTAATGAAGATGATACCCATTTAACTGGATGAGTATTTCCTCTTCTAAAGGGACTTGACAGCCACCATGCCAGGGATGTATTATTGAATAGGACTTTCATCCAGAACCCTTTTCTTCCTCCTTACCCTGAAACTGCATTTAAATGACCATGGGGACCCTGCAGCCACTTCCTCAAAGCTTCTGGCCAGCTTCAATCCATTAGGTCCTAGCTTCCTGTCTGGTCCTTCTCCAGAGTCAGAAATATGCGCCAAAATATTAACAGAGGCTGGAGTGAAGTGTACATGAAAATAACTTACATTCAATATTATACAATTCTATAATATTTTTACTTTTATAGCCCAGAGTATATTTGCTTTTTTAAAACAGAGTTTAAAAAATTAAAAGATTGTAAAACCACATTCTCGAGTCAAAGGCAGCTCCCAGATCCCAAAAGCGCCTCCAAGTCTTAACACTCAAAAATGTAAGAAATGTAAAAGGACCTAGAGAGAGGGAGAGTTTTTATAGTTCAGAATTTCTCCACTCACTCACTCTCAGCTTTTCCTTGCTAAGGTGACTCTTTCCACATTTATTCAGCAAGTCTGTCCAGCCGCTCTCGCTATGGAGATAATATAAAGGAGATAAAGAAGAGGCTCTGTGTGACTATAAGGTCTTTAACTGAGGAGGGGGGCGGGAAAAAAAAGGGTTGTAAGGTAAATTAAAGGAAGTAGTTAACACTGGTCTGTGGAAATCTAGCCCTGGGAGGTTCAGTTATTGGCCAGTGTCATAGTTGTACATACAAGCATCAGAACCAGAAGTCAGGTTTTTTTCCTGCAAATCCGAGTTCTTCACACAGCTGCCTTGGAGGGTTTTTGTGGTTCAAGTCTTCCCAGTCTAAGACCTTAAAGCCAGTTGTGAATGGTGATGGATTAGAGGTTTTCTGAGGACAAACTGTACCAAACATATGAGCACTTTTGTGAGTCTGTAGAGAGTTTGCACCCTTCAGGTGATCTGTTTACGAATAATGAATTGTTTCTTGTTAAACATTCTCTGCTCTCCGCACGTAAGTCGCACCATACCTAGAAGTTGAGTTTTTCTAGGATGGGTGTGCTGGCTGAAGCCAAACCCCTGAGATGGAGGAAGTCCACCACCTGGGATAGCTAATCCTCCACCTTCTCTGCCTCCAGCTGTGCTCTGTGGGGATCCTTTGACTGGGAGCATCTTGCAGTGTGTGATCTGAATGCGAGTCCCTCCATTTTAGTCTCTGCTCCATTATCAACTCCCTGGATCACATAGTCCTCTTCAAAATCTTGTGTGTGGTTTCCCTGAGTTTGTGAAGATAAAATAGAGCAGCAACACACCTTAAAGCTTCTTGGAATAAATATATGTATAGATACTTTGCAGTTCAGATTGATGTATTTTTAGCACTTCATCCTAGCATAGCCTCTGTTGGTCAAGAACATTAGTGTTCCATTACTGGAATAAAATTGGGTGGCATGCCAAGTGTCTTCTGATTTGACATCAAAGTGGGAAGGATAGCCAACTTGAAAGAGTAAACTAGCATCTGTGAAGTTCCCTGTCACTGAGATAGCTGATTTCATATTGACATTTTCCAATTTCCTCATTTGCTTTTGCTTTTCTTCCAAAGAAGCATATTTATTGTTATTTTGGATCCGGTTTTGTGATGTTGGTATTGAGACAGTTACGTAAACAAGTTGCGAGGGATTATTAGTTTATCAGTAGAAGGATGTCTGGTCCATTGCCAAGATGCATTGATCTGTTTATTATGACTCTACCCAGTACAATTTTAGTGGCAATTTAAAAAAGACCCTAAGTGGTCTTAGGGTTTCACTTATAGAAATCCACCGGTTCATTTATTAACCCACATTTGAGGGCTAACTCACTGTATAATCTTACCAGCATTATTATGACAGTTGTTATCATCCACCGCAGCCAGGGAGCAATATCCCAATTATATGTCCTATTGTTTCACTTGTGATATGAGAGCAATACAAATTGTTGATGATAATTATGTTGATTTTCAGCAGTTTGCAAATTAGTACATTAGTACATTTAGAAATATAAATATACCCGATGGCTAATATGTGTGTTGGGGCTAGTTAACAAGTATTTATTGAGTGTCTATGGCGTGTGTGGTGGACTCGAAGAGGCACAGCGTAGGGATACCAGCAGCGGAGTAAAACAAACAAGGAACCTGACCGGCCCAGGGTACAGCTTGTGCTGCATAAAAATGAAACGTACCTTACTGACGTAGTCTTTTCTGGTAACAAACAGCCCTGAAACTTAATGGCATAAAGCAGCAATTCATGATTGCCCACAGTTCCGTGGGCTGCCCGGGCTGTTCATCGGCTGGTTTTCCCTGGGCTCAGGTGTCCTGGGAGTCAGCTGGCTGTCACATGATGGCCGCTGCTGCTGGCTCCGAGCTGGGCTTATCCAGCTGAAATCTTCCCGCACATCCATTTCTACCTTACTGGCATTAGTGCCATCAATTTCTTGTGTGTTCTTCTAGAGGTGTGTTATTCATATACCTGCAACTACATAGAGATATTTCCCTTTCTCCTCCTTTTTTATACAGAAGGTAGCATACTGTAGATCTCCTTCGCCTTGCTTTGTCCCCTAATTATATCTTATTCAATTTCAGTATTTAAAAGATGGTCATTCTTTTTTAGAGCTACATAATACTCCACGGTATAGCTGTACCACACTTATTTAATCAGTACCCTATTGAATGAGACACCTTAGGTGGTTTCCTATCTTTTGCCATAATAAACGAAGCTACGAGGTGACATTACCATGTCACTTTCTTTGAGTAGAGGTATAACTAGAATTTCATCAAAGTTCAAAGGATATATGTATTTGTAACTTTGTTAAATGTCAAAGTGCCTTCTGTAGCAGTTGAACCAATTTACACTTCTATCAGAAGTGACTGTACATGGCTGTTCCCCACACCTTTGGCAGGTGTTATCAAATGGCTGTTACTGACTTTAGTAATTATTATTACAACTTGTTTTTCTACTATGCCTTAAAGTTAACAAAATACTTTTACGCACTCTTGAGTTCATACAACGGTGGGTTAGGTTTCATTACTCTAATCTCTTTGGTGATGATCTGAAGGACCAAATGTCCTGTATAACTTGCCTAGATTTGTGCAGCAGATAGGGGTCAAAATCAGGTCTGAAACTGGGAGATTGGGACTGATGTATACGCACTACTATTTATAAAATAGATAAGTAATAAGGACCTACTGTATAGCACAGGGAACTCTACTCAATGCTCTGTAATGACCTATATGGGAATTGAATCTAAAAAAAGAGTGGATATATGTATATGTATAATTGATTCACTTTGCTGTACAGCAGAAACTAACAGAACGTTGTAAATCAACTATACTCCAATAAAAATTTTTTAAAAAACAGGGGCTTCCCTGGTGGTGCAGTGGTTAGGAATCCGCCTGCCAATGCAGGGGACACAGATTTGAGCCCTGGTCTGGAAAGATCCCACATGCTGCAGAGCAACTATGCCCATGCGCCACAGCTACTGAGCCTGCGATCTAGAGCCCATGAGCCACAACTACTGAGCCTGTGAGCCATAACTACTGAAGCCTGTGCGCCTAGAGCCCGTGCTCCACAACAAGGGAAGCCACTGCAATGAGAAGCCCGTGCACTACAGCGAAGAGTAGCCCCTGCTCACTGCAAGTAGAGAAAGCCCGCATGCAGCAACAAAGACCCAACGCAGCCAAAAATAAAATATATAAAATAAATAAATTTATATAAAAAAAATCAGGTCTGGAACCCAAGTCTTCTAGTTCCAAATCAGAACTTTCAGTGGCCAAATGAAGCAGTTATAAAATTTGCTAGAAACTAACCTGCCCCATCAACATACGCCCTGCCATTACCCTCTTCTCCCGGCTCCTGGCAAGCACCAATCTACTTTATTTCTCTATGGATTTGTCTATTCTAGATATATCATACGACTGGAATCATACAATACGTAGTCTTTTGTGTCTGGTTTCTTTCACTTAGCATGTTTTTAAGATTTGTCCATTTTGTAGCATGTATTAGTTTACATTCCTTTTTATGACTGAATAATACTCCATTGTGCGATATTCCATATTTATCTGTTCATCAGTTGGACATTTGGGTTGTTTCCACTTTCTGGCTATTATGAATATTGTTGCTATAAACAATCCTATAGAAGTTTTTGTGTGGACATATATTTTCAATTCTCTTGGGTATAATATACCTAGGAATGGACTCTATGTTTAACTTTTTTTCCAAAACAACTGTACCATTTTGCATTTTCACCTACAGTGTATGAGGGTTCCAAGTTCTCCATGTCCTTGCCAACACTTGTTGTTATCTGTCTTTCTGATTATCACCATTATAGAGGGTGTGAAGTGGTATCTCAATGCTATTTATTTTTTTAAATTTTAATTGTGGTAAATACACATATAAAATTTACCATCTTAATCATTTTTAAGTGTACAGTTCAGTGGCATTAAGTACCTTTATAGTGTGCTACCATCACCAATATTTATCCACAAAACACTCTGCATTCTGCAAAACTAAAACTCTGTACCTATTAAACAATAACTTCACATTCTTGTCTCCCCTCAGCCACTGGCAACCACCACTCTATTTTCTGTCTCTGTGAGTTTGATCAGCTTAGGTACCTTAAGTAAGCTGAATCACATAGTACTTGTCATTTTATGACTGTCTTATTTCACTTAGCTTAATGTCTTCAAGGTTCATCCACGTTGTAGCATGTGTTCAGTGTGGTCTTTATTTACATTTCCCTGATGACTAATGATGTCCATGTGCTTATTAGTCATTTGTACATTTTCTTTGGAGAAATGTCTATTCAAATCCTTTCACTGTCAATAATTTAATGACTATTCTGGACTAAAATCCACTTTTTGAATCGCCTGCAACACATCTTTAAGTACTTCCTCATTTTTTCCGTCTAGAATTCATACAAAGAGGTATATTACTTAATCACAATCTTTGGGCTAATAGAGGCTCAGTAATAATTGCTGTTCATAATAACTGGAAGTCCTAATCAATCCCGATGTGCCTTCTGGCCTAATAAAAAATGTTATGTTAATTAGAAATAAATAATTTTAGTATTTATGTCTGTTTTAATCAGTCTGATTCTTAAAATTAAAAATGGTTATATATTCAATTAACATCTTATTCCTTTTATTCCTCGTTTCAATCCATCTTATACATTGCCGCCTGAGTATTTTCACCGGTGTAAATCTGATCATGTCACTTTCCAGTTCAAAAGCTTCTCTAGCTCCCCATTGCCAACCAAATTAAATACAATCTTCTCCTATAATTCAGATCTTTCCATTTTTTGCTTTGACTGAAGAAACCTCGTAAGAAATATATTTGATATTGTATAAAGAATGAGAACACAAGCATATACATGAGCAAATACGTACTTACACGAAGCAAATCTTTCACAAAAACTTCCTACCCTTACAGCATACAATGCATTCTGATATTTTGAAAAAAATTTTGAACTACGTAATGAGACTTGCTAAATTGATTTTCAAAACTCAAGTTTAGAAAAGATGATCCTACAGCATGGCCAACCACGGCATGTTTCTTCAGAGTTTGGTAAAACCTACTCCAGTGTTTCCCAAACCTAGTTGCACATTAGAATCACTTGGAAAACTAAAATAATTTTTTTTAAAAAGCAACCTAACCGAGATCTTCACCCTTGAAGTTCTCATTCATAAGGTCTGGAAAGGAGCCCAGAAATCTGTGTGGTTTTTTTGTTTGTTTGTTTGTTTTTTTGTTTTTGC
This sequence comes from Lagenorhynchus albirostris, assembly GCF_949774975.1. Taxonomy (NCBI): domain Eukaryota; kingdom Metazoa; phylum Chordata; class Mammalia; order Artiodactyla; family Delphinidae; genus Lagenorhynchus; species Lagenorhynchus albirostris. The sequence continues at coordinate 66,025,977 of NC_083101.1, read as the reverse complement.
GGTACGCGGGCCTCTCACTTCTGTGGCCTCTTCCGCGGCGGAGCACAGGCTCCGGACACGCAGGCTCAGCGGCCATGGCCCACGGGCCCAACCGCTCCGCGGGACGCGGGATCCTCCCAGACCGGGGCACAAACCCACGTCCCCCGCATCGGCAGGCGGACTCTCAACCACTGCGCCACCAGGGAAGCCCCTGTGTTTTTATTAAAAGCTCCCCAGTTGATTTAGTTGTGTGGCCAGGTTTGAGAACAACTGCTCTCACCATGTATTACTTGTCTTTCCCCCATCCCAAACAAATACTTCTTGCTTCCTGCACATTCTTTCTTCACACGTTTACTTTCCTCCACCTGGAAATACCCCTGCCTGTTGATATCTTTCTAGGCCCACCTCAGATACCACTTCCTAGTTATTTCTCGAACCAGAACAGTCTCATTTCCCTTGACTTCCCACAAGTCTAATTTGGGTCTTGTTGAGGACACTTCTCTTGCCCCGCCTCACTGTGCGAATCTTCCTACTACATTGTAAGCAACTGCATTATAATTATCCCTCAGCAGGAGTACAATGGCTACTCCAAGTCAGGATTTGACAAACTTACTTGAACTGGAGTTGAAATGGAACCTTTCATCCTGGGCCCAAGCTAGTTAATGGAGATTTTAAACAACACGGGACTTGGATATATTTTAATGTGATAATAGGGGCATCAATAGGGGAAAGTAAAGCCTTTCTGCATGTGATATGCCCATATCCAAAATAGACTAAAATTCTCCCCATCTTACTTGATGTTAGGTTCCCTTATGTGTTCCTACTCTCTGTGACTGGAGGTTTCCAGATCACGTCTCTGAGCTTGAAGCAAATGAAATACCCTAAGTGTTTTGTTCCCATCAGATTTGGCTGCATATGTTCAGAGCACCATTACAATATTATGTTTTCCATTTTGCATGGGTATAAATTAAAGAACAGAGAGGATTTGATTAGCTCAAGATCCCAGAGTGACTGGCAATGATGGGAATAAAGACTTGTTCCCCAGATTCCTGGCCCAGTTCACCCTGCACCAAACCACAGGTATGCTGCCTTTTTGCTGATGAGGCCATACAGCGTTCCTTGGAGGGGATACCATTAGCTCGGGGAGGATGAACGCACACAGGGAGGCTTCCAGAGAGGCATTTGGAGAGTCAGAGTAAGGGCCAATGGTGTCCTGGAAGTTTGAGTGAGCATTTCTGAATATGGTTTAGAAAATATGTGGTTAGCAAATACATAATGGGGTACTGGGTTACTTATTTTGAGTGTCAAGCTACTTCGCATTTATGGGTAATATCTAGTCCTGCATGTCCATCTCCTACTGAGTGTAATGCAAACAAAATAAGCCACTATAATGTTTTTAAAGGGATGCTGTCATTTGAATTTTTAGGAAATGCTAGAACTCTAAAATGACACGAATGACAAAGCAAAGGTGGTGGTAGGGATCAAGTTCTAGAACTTGGTATTGGCATTTACAGTGACTGTAAATTCCAGCCTCTAGATAAGTCTTGGAAGAGGGAAAATCATTGAGGCTTCCCACCATGTACCCAAGGTCCTATGTTCCCTCAGTTCAACAGTGGATTCTCTGGTTGATGAATCTTACCTCATCTGAAATTACAGACATCTTTGGGTCTTTCCTAATTTACATAGAAGGTTTTGACTGAATACACAGGTTGTCTCTGCAAAGCTTCTCACTCCAACTTTAACCCTTCCCACTATTTTCCTTCTCTCAGGACAAACCAGCCACACTGATCTTTAACTTCCTTCCTTACCTCAGGGCCTTTGTAGGTATTGTTTTCTCTGCCTTGGGGGAACGTCCGACTGATCTTTACAAGGTTTGTTAAGATTCTAATCTCAGCAGAGTATCACCTCCTCAGGGAAGGCTTGATCATCCAATATAACATTTTACTCCACAGGTATCCACTACCAACACCCCACACCTAGTCACTCTGGATCACTACACCCTATTTTATTATCATTAAAACATTTATCACAGTTTGAACTTGCATTTGTTAACTTGTGTCTCTCCCATGAGATAGTAAACTCAGGAAATGTAGATGACTTTTTACCCTAGTCATGGCCTTATCTTCAGCACCTAGAGCAGTGCCTGGCAATCTAGTAAGTGCTAAATAGATATGTGTTGGGTAAATGAAATACCCATCAATGATATCACTTGGGAGAAATGCCACTTCAACCCATGGATTGCTCTAAGAAATTGCCTAATAATGATCTTTGGAATGACTTCAGCAAGTGCATTAGGTAATATCCCCCAAATGTGGGCTGCGGCATAGTAAACATTAGTCAGGCTTCCCAGTTCACCCAGGAAGATGAACTCAGAGTTTGCATAAGCAGTGGGGTCAGCTTTCTATTGGACAATCTCTTCTGCATAGGCAGTAAAGGATGGAGGGCAGGTGTCCTGGGCTTCGAGGAGCAGCTGGACCCTAGCACACTGTGCCTGATGCAAGCAGCAGAAGAGCTCTGACAAAAAGCAGAGGAAATTACAGTTGTCGGGACTTGTGGTCACAGGGCATGTGTTGCATTTGCAAGGTCATCATGGGATAATTCAGGGTGTAGCTTGCACACATTCTGCTGCTGAAAGGGAGATTTTTTTTTTTTCCCTACCACATCCGACACATGGTTTGCCAGCAGAAGGGCACGAGATCAGCAGCGCTGATGAGCTGGCTTGGTGTTTTTAGGCCACAACTCTACTAACCCAATGACTCCCTCCTGACTCCTCTAAAGGAGCCAAGAGAATTTATTCATTACCAAGTGTGAACAGCACTCACACAAAGCCACCAGACTGCTTTTGCCTGCTATGCCAAAAGGTACGTCTCAAAAAACCAAAAAACTTCAATAATAACGCTGTCAATGCTTATTGTACTTAAAACCTTTGGGATAGAATATTTATTTCTAAGCTAGAAATAAACACAAGTTTTATTTCTCCATTATAAATCTGGAAATTAAAAGAGAATGAAAAACCATAATATAAGGCTGCATTTGGAAAAGCACACAGTGTACTTAATATGTATAAAGTAGATAAAGGGCCAAACTAACGCTCAGTCCTGTTTGCTGGCTGGGGGTGTGTATGACGACTACGTAACTAAGTGACTGGGACTCCCCAAAGTCGTTGGTGATATAAGAGTCAGAAGTTAGGGGACCAGACGGTCAATTAGTACCTATGCTGGTTAGTGGACAAACATTGACACAGGAACTAGTAGCTTGTGCTATAATCCTATGTTTCCTTTTTTATTGTTGTGCTTTGTGGCCTTTGTAAAGTTACTTAATCTCTTGAGCTCTAATTTCTTTGTCTGTCAAATGGAAATGATAACTACCTCAAGGGGTTGTTGAGAAAATGAAATGAGACAATCTGGGTAAAGTGTCCTGTAGGTATTCAATAAATGTTAGTTCCTTTTTTCTGATTCCCAGAAGATCCAGTGGCTCAACTGGAAGTAAATAGGGCCACTTCTAGGTAAACTGGGTTTTAAACTCAACCTTTGGCCTTTTTACACCTTGCCTAAAGCCCTACAGCATTCTAACCTCATCAACTTTATCAAAATGGCCATCAGTCTCATATATGTTGACTGATGGACTCCTGTATAGATTACTTCCAGTGTTTTATTTGGCTATAAAACCAAACTGTTTGAAAGTGTTTAACTTTGATTGGTAACTTGGGGAGAGATTCAGTACTTTGAACTAGATCGTTGCATTTTTTTTAGGCTAGACAAATTGAGCCATAGTTCTATAGAAAGGAATAGCATTAGTCCAGCAAAATGATAAATAAATGGCTTCACTTACATAATGCAAATTAGAAAATAAATGGCTTAGGACATTTTAGTCATAAGTGTAAGATAAGATGAGGGCCTTAAAATTTAACTAACTAGGCACATTTTTAAAGTATTCTCAGGGCAGGTGCTAAACATTTATATAAGAAAAAAGCAAGAAGTATGGGGTGCATAAATAAGATATATATTTTCTTGGTAGGAGAGAGGTGACTTGGCTAATATAATCACAGAGAATACAGGAGATGAGAAAAGATTCATAAGTGGGGCTCTGCTTGAGCAGATGACACAATCACATGAGTGAAGCAGCATCAAAACAGCATGCAATTAAAACAAAGCAAAAGAAAGGGACCTGGTCCCAATATCCAGGTGACCAGATACAGCTGGAGTTAAAACATCCTAAGCTCATGTAACATTTGAATCTGTGACGAGAGGACTTGAATTCCTACGGAATGTTTTTCATCTGAAACTATTTCATGTCTAAGAATTAGAACTTTGTTTTCATAAATTATTTCATTAAATATCTTTCTTTGTTTATGAGCCTGTCACTCTACCAGGATGGTGGGGAGTTGAGAAATGTGCGATCAGTAGGGTCTCTGTCCTCAAAGAGCTTACTTTCTCATTAAGGAGGTAAGACAGATACATGTAAAACAACCATAAATACATAACAGCATGTGATTAGGTGATGAATCAATCATCCAGACTCTAAAGGTTGCAAGTGCTCAGGGGAGAGAGAGGAAGAGAGCCACAGGAATAAAGGTTCCATGCAGAATGTAGCATCTGATCAGGTGCTTGAAAGATGGGTGGAACTTCAGGACTGGAGGCTATACCTGAGATGCAATCTTTGCTTTAACACTTCCATGCTGTTTGTCCTTAGGCAAGGTACTTAAAGTTTTAGAGCCTCATTCCCAGCCATACAATGATAATGCCTAACTCTACAGTTTGTTGAGAAGATTCGATAACATATATATAAAGAAAATAATAAAGAACTTAACACATAGTAGGTACCAGTAAATTTTAACTATAATCTTAAATGATCTTAATGTAGTTGTGTCCCATTTTCTGAGCCGCTTCAAACAACCTTTGGAAGTTGAGGGAAATAAATTGGCACAGATATGAAGAGGTAAAGAGCAAGGAATACATCCAGTTGGAAAATCAGAAGAAAAATATAGAAATGATCATGCACGTTTTCTGGGAAGTCTATCTGACTAGAGCAGTAGGTTCATTTTATAGATATGGTAAGTGATTCATTCATTCAATATAGATTTATTGAGCAACTACTAGGTAACAGGTACTGTACCTGGTACAATGTAAGAGTTGAATAAAGGTGAGCCTTGAAAGGCAAACATTACAATTTGGCTTGAATGGTAGAAAACAGGGTGAAATGGAAGATTTATTTATTTAGCCACTTATTACGCAGGGGAAAGACATATAATAAAAACAGAATTGGAAAAGCCCAAACCTGGCAGCAAATGGATTAGAATGGGTGTAGAAGGTGGACATAAGGAGTATAATTGAAAAATTGTCACAATAGTTAACCTGAAAGAATGGTGGTCACCTGAATGAAGTGAAAATGTTTGGGCATGAGGAATACATGGAAGGAACTTCTGTGTGATTTAGTAAATGACTTGATTTGGGAAATGAAGGCAAAGAAAAAATTATTCGAAGATGAATATAAGGTTTGCCCTTGAGTGAACAGAACAGTAAAGGCAGAGAAAGTAAAGTTGGGAAGAATAATTTGGAAGGGTTGCTGATGGTTTGTGTTAGGTTAAGATTGAGTTGAAGATAAGCTATTTGTTGAACATTCAGTTAGCAAGATCTACTTAGGCATTATAAGCAAGGGGACTAGATTTGGGGGAAATAGAATAGAGAGGTCAGGTTGAGATCAGGCTGCAGCTGGGATGGTTCAGACACTGAAGAAGAACATAATAGAGAGGAGAAAAACTGAGAGGTTTGAACTTCTGGGCAAATTTCATATTGTGTGTGGGGAGGAGTAAGTGTGAAGGGGTGGGGAGAGGCTGTGAGGAAGGAAAGGAAGGAGCCAGGATAGGAGAGTGTGAAAGAAACCACTAGAAGAGTTTGGGAAAATTGATCAACAATATCAAACGCATCTGAGAGTCAAAGAGAATAGGGATTGGGGTAAACGTTGCTGCATTTATTCACAAAATGATTAATGGATAAGTATAAAATAACGCAGAATTTAAAAAATTATTTTAAGGTAGGACAATTTAAAAATACTTTGGTATAACAAACACAGATCTAGTGTTTTCAAATTTCTGACATATTAATCTTTGGAGTCAGGAATAAGAAATTGGGATTCTTGAGAATTCCCCAAGTCACAAGTTATTCTATATTTTTCATAACACTTCACTTATGTATTAGTAAATAATAATGAGTGACCATAATCATAAATAATGAATCATTTTTCTGCTATAGGGATAGAGGTTTTATGTAAAAAAAATTTAATAATCAATATATGGTTTATTAGTATTATGAACCAATATATTTGTGAGAAGATTATATATTTAAATAATATATAAAAACTAATTCTACCTGATAAGGACATTTAATAATAGAAAGCACTAGAAAAAAAGGGAAACATTAACATAGATGCTAAAAGATATACATTAAAAACTTCAAGATCAATCTACAAAACTTAATATTTAAAATTTACCATTGTTAAAACAAAAATTTAAAACTTACAGAACATTAATTGCTTTATCTGATAGTGTTGATCTGTTTCATGATTAAGCTTATATTTCTAGAAAAATTTCTTTCATTTTGTGTTGATGTTGGTCAAAATGTTAATTGTGAGTCTGAAAGCATGTTCAAGTTGAGTGTTAGTATTTATCCACAGAAACTCATTTTTCTCTTAATGAAAACACTTTGTCTGCCTTGATTTTGACATTGAAATTGAGTTGCTTTTTTAAGTTCAGATTTTTTTCTCATAACAACATATTCTTTCTCTTGGCATTTCTTGGGTTAACGCCTTTACAAAAAACTGTAGTATCTGAATAACGTATTATTCAGGATCTCCTAGCAAGGTTAACAGCACTGCACAAAATCACAGGTTGAAATTGTCAATTTAAGGACTTACTTGGTTTCCAAAATATGTTACTTCTTGCATTCATTCGAACTAGTAAATCTCTACATTGATCAGTCACTTTTAATTCTTATAGAATTATACTTTTACCAATTTCTAGACACATTTTCCACAAGATTTGGAAAAAATATACAAATTTGAGGGAAAATGATAGGAATTCCCACATGGAAACACAACAGAGACATGCCACTTCTCTGTAACATTTAGGAAGCTTTAAGCTGCAAGTAATAGAAAGGTGAGCTCAAAATGGCCTAAATGACAAGGGGATTAATTATATCACCTAACAAGCAGTCCCAAGCCACCTGGGGTTAGTTAAGTCAGTCAGTCAATAACATCTAGAGCTCAGGTGCTTTCCATCTTCCTACTTTGTCATTCCAGGTATATGGGTTATGTCCCGGTCACAAGATGGATTCAGCTGTTTCAGGTACCACATTCTCACATACTAACATCCAGAGCAGAAAAGGGACACTTTATTTCTTGTCAGTCTTTTTTGTTTGTTTGTTTCAATGTCCTCCCCCCTCCATGATTTCCCCTCATCCTTCATTGACCAGAAATAGGAAACATGCCCATTCTTAACACAATCACAGCAAAGGTTTAGTACAATCTAGTCAAACCTGAGGCATGGAAGAAGGGAAAATAGCTATTGTGCTAGCCAGGGATTCTTGAAGTGTTTGGTCTTATGACCTCTTAAAAATTATTGAAGGTTACAAAGGACTTTTGTGTATGTGGGCAATCTCTTATTGATATTTACTGTATCAGAAATTTAAATTCTGAAAAATTTTAAATAGTTCCTAATTTGTTTAAAATAACAATAATGAAACCATCATTTGTTACTATCCTGTGGTAGGCAGAGTGATGGTTCCTAATAATGGCCCACGTCCTAATCCCTACAACCTGTGAATAAATCTCATGTGATTAAGGATTTTGAGATTGGTAGATTATCCTGGATTATCTAGATGGGCCCCATGCAATCACAAGGGTAGTTATAAGTGAAAGTAGGAGGCAGTGTCAGAGTGATGTAGCATGAGAAAAACATGTCTGGCTATTATGGACTTTAAAAATTGAAGGGACCATGAACCAAGGAATATGGGTGGCCTCTAGAAGCTGGAAATGGGAATGGATTCTCTCCTAGGGTCTCCAGAAAGCCTGCAGGTACCTTGCTTTTAGTGTAGTGAGACCCAGTTTGAACTTCTGACCTCCAGAATTATAAGATAATAAATCCGTGTTGTTTTAAGTCACTAAATGTATGGTAATTTGTTACAGCAGCTGCAGGGAATGAATATATACACATATTTTGAAATAAAAAAGAAATGTTTTCCAAAACAACAATAAAAATGAGTGAGAAAAATGGCATTTACATTTTGGGTTATCTCTTTAATGCCTGATATAACATAAGATAGGTGGATTTTTGTATCTGCTACATTCAGTCTGCTGTGATTAAGTCACATTGTCTCTGGAAAACTCTACACTCATGAAAGAATGTGAGCAAGAAAGGCAAATAATTTCTCAATTTTATAATAAAAATGATCCCCCTAAAAGGGTCTTGGGGACCCACAGGGGTGCCTGGCACACACTTTGAGGATCCCTGGGGCAGGAAGTTAAGAATTTTGCACCACCCCCCAAAAGAACAGATAGGGAACACTTTTCCCATATGCCTTAAGTGAACTTGTCTGGCTCTAAGGTAGGTTATCATCAACATAGTGTAATGATTTTAACATTTCTTCCTTAATGCAAATAATATTTCTAAGTTTATTTTGTGCCTGGTACTGTTTTATGTGCAGAGGCTATAAAGCGAACAAGGTGGACCCTTGCTCCAATGGAGCTGGCATTTTAGTTGGAAAAAATACTAAGCACATAAACAAGGTAACTTCAGATATGGCTAAAGGATATAAAGAAAAAAAGTAAGGGGAGAAAGAGTGAGGGGTATTTTGGGTGGTAGGCAAAGAGTTACTTTAATTAGTCTGAAGAGGACAAGTTACTGCTGACAGGTAACTAATAAGGAACCACTAAAAAATGAGGGAGAATATTCCAGGTAGGGAGAACAGCAGGGGCAAAGAGCAAGGAGCTTGGCAAGGTAAAGGAACAGAAAGAAAACCAGTGTGACTTTAGTGTAGTCCATGAGGGGAATGAAAAATGGGGGGAAAAAAAAGTTGAAAGGGTCAGGCTGGTGTAGATCAGTAAGGTTTTATAGGACACAAAAAGGACTTAAGGTTTTGTCTGAGTTGCCCTACAAACTCACTGGAGGAAATAAGAGACTATGGAACTCTCTTATATGCTTTGCTTCCGTAAATTCTTCCACCTTCTCCAAGGGCTGCTCTTCAGCCCAACACATTCCCCATCTATATAATGACTCTCTCCAGAAAGGCGCAGGACCCCAAATAGACACATCTTGCCTCACATAAACTGTGTATATGCTAACATCAAAAACAGACAGATCTGGAACCAATCAGGGGAATGTAAATTACAGGTTGCTTGATGTGGCGTAACTTCTGCCTGTTGGCCAGTGTAGGTGTGCAGCCAGAAATGAACTATGTGAATACAATTGTTTGGCAATTGCTGGCCTGTCACTTGTCCAAGTGGTAAGTGTGTGAATGGATTTGTATGGGTAATGACTCTGAAGTTAGCAACTAGTTTTTTTTATCTCTCTGTGATACAGGAAAACGCACTGGAACTTGGCTCATTTCTGGAGAATTCTTGTGATGATCCTCAGTGGCTCAGAATGTACATTTGGCCATCATTATCCCTTGTGTAATCAGTTTCTACAAACTATAGGATAATGTTACAGTTATGTTTACAGAATAGGAGAACACGCTCCACACCTGAATCAAACCATTTAAAGATGAGCCTTCTTAGATAACATGCATTTATATATGTGGCTAGTCATTAGATATCTACTCTATACTTTGAGTTGTACTATAGTGAGAGAAGTAATCTTCTGACTCCCACTAGAAACCTCCAGCTAAACCATGTGCCTAAAACTCTAAGGTATTTACTGTATAATATTGTCGAAGCGTTCACCAGACAAACCTTTCCACGACAAGATGGTGTAGAGAATTCACAAAAGCAGAAGTAACTTGAAATCTGCTCTGAAAGGGCCCTAGAAACCGTCAGGAATTTGGACCCAATCAGTACACAGACCTGCAGGTGCGGTGACCCCACTGTTAAAAAGTTGGATCCACGTGAATAATAAGCTTAATCACATTTTCAAAACAGCTGTGGGTACTTGGGCTGCCTAGTCTCTCGTCAGTCACGGCTTCCGAAAATTTTTAATTAATGCGAAAATTTATATTAAACTTTAGACCAGACTGTGCAATCAAAGAAAATAAAACTACATTAATTCCAAGGCTGAGTATTTTCAAAGGAATTTGATTCTGACCTCTGAATGCAGTTGGCCAGTCTCTTCCTCTACTTCGGGGAAAAGAGAAAGGAAGGAGAGATGATTTTCTCTTTTTAGTAGTAACTGGTAACCAGACCTGTTGTTCTGCCAAGCAAGCGTTCGTCTTCCCCGAACCTGATTGCCAAGTGCTCAGAGGGTGGATGCTCGAAACCTGTGACTCCCTCCCCTGTCAGATAAGCAGAAAGTTTGTTCAGGCTATGATAAATCGGCACAACGCAGAGATGTTTTTGGCACAATGTGTACGTTAGGAAGATGACGGTGATTAAATTCACCCCCCTCCTCCTCATTCTTGCGGCCGGGAATGTGTTTTGCCTGCATTGAAGAAATGTCCTTCAGCGGCAGGCGTGTGCGCGCTGAGCCTGCAGCCAGCGTTTTTGCATCTCCGGGGCAGGGCGACTCGGGCCGGCTGAGTGTCACCCACAGATGTGACCGGTCTTCCCCCCCCCCCGGGCACCCGCGGAGGCGGCAGCGCCGTTCCTCTCCCCCGGCGTCTCCAGCCCTCGGCCCAGACCAGGGGAAGGGGAAGGGGAAGGAAGCCCTCGCCGCAAGCCAGCGTCTGGCCCGGCACGAAACACGCCGCCACCAAAAACTTTTTTCTCCCCAGCCGCGCGCAACTTTTGGCCTTTTCGCCCACCACGTTCTCGTCTCGAGTTTCTGGCCCCTGGGGTTTCCTCCGCTTCCCTCGCCTTCCCCAGCAGCGCGCGGGGCAGCGCGGGGGGCACGGAAGGGGAGAGGAGGAGGAGGTGGCGGCGGATCGGGAGGAGGAACTGGTCATAGGGGACCCACACGGGCGAGTGCCCGAAAAGGAAAGCGACGCCGCGGTTTGCTGCAGTCGGAATAAAGTTCGCGCCCTTTCCTCGGCGCTTCACAGCCTCCCCTCCGGTCTCCCCCACTCGTTTTTGACAGCTAGGCGCTACCGGCCACTTCCACCTCCAAGCCCGCACCCCCCGGGGGGGCGCCAAAGTTGTTTTTCCATCCCCAGAGAGAGCAGGGGGAGAGAAAACAAGTAACAGGGCGCGGGAGAAACATACATCCTCCTTCACTAGCCCCCTAGAATCTGAGGACAAACAACCAAACCAACCTACTTTTATTTTGCAAAAGGGAAGCAACATCGTAGCCGCGACAGTTTTGCAGAGAGAGAGGAGAAACTTGTGCGGCTTGCAAATCCGCCCGAGGTCAACTCGCCCGCCGGTTCCCCCCGTACCCCGCCCCACAGCAGCCCCCTCCCGGGACAGTCCGTTCCTTTTTTTTTTTTTGTGCCGAGGAACCGGGGGAACTCAGCAGGCTCCGACTTGGGGAGCGAAGGCGACCCTGCACGCGGGTGTAAATCAGTCAGTCACCTGAGCGCAGAGGGGCCGCGGCGAGGGCGCTCGCGGGCGGGCGGGGAGAGGCGGAGGCGGCGAGAGCGGCTGCCCGGAGGAAATCGGGAGGGGGAGGGAAAGAAAGGCCGAGACAGAAGGAGCGTGAGGCGGCGGAGGGGCTGGTCCAGGCGCGGCCGCTAAGAGGAGACCAAGAGGCGGGGGCTGCACTTGACAACCAGCATGCCGAGATGGTAAGAAGTTTCCACCCTCCTTTCCTTTTTATTCTAGACTTCGGAAGAAAGGAGCCCCGCGCCGGCGCGCCTCGGGGGCCGCCCGGGGGCTGTGTTTTCCTCCAGTTCAGCGGCGGGAGGTGGAGGGGGGCGCTGGGGAGGGCGGGCAGGAAAGGAGAGCCTCAGTCCACCCCGGTCCCGCTCCCGAATTCGCCCTTCAACTTGGCCCGAGTGGCGGAGGAGAGCTCCAGGTGGGAGGGCGGGTGTGCGCACGGGCTCGGGGGGCTCGGGAAGGTCGCCCCTCTCGCGGCCGGCAGGGCAAGGTGAGCGGTAAGCGGGCGGGCGGCTCCGGGGAGTTGGGACGGGCCGGGAGGCAGGCGGGGGCTGATGGAGCGCTGGAAGGAGCTCGGGGCGGAGAGGAACGCCGTTTGGACCCACGGCAACTTTTAAAACTTGCCCGCGAGTGCGGGGCCGGTGGCTGGGCGTGGGCGCCTGGGCGCGCTGGTGCGCCGCGCGGGGAGGACACCGCCGCCTGGTCCTCGGCACCTCTGATTTTCCCCTCCTCGCCCTCCCGTTGGGGAACCCTCCCTTTGTAAATGTAGGAAGTGCTCCTGGAGGTTTTCTGAAGAATGTGCAAAACGCAGGGCAGGAAAATCAACCCTAAAGAGAGAGAGAGATTTTGAGGTGGAGTTCGACGGGAGCCGATTTGTGTTACTTACACATTGACTGGAGGGTGGCATTTGGGGCCCGGGGAGAGGGCAGGATAAAAAAAAAAGAAGAAGAAGAAAAAAAAAACCCCACCTAAACCTGGGTGAAATTCTCTGTAAAGTGAGGCTGAGATTAAAAAAAAAAAAGTTCTAAGTGCAAGTGGCGGAGGAGATGGGAAGGCGTTGCGAAGCGAGATTCCAGCACAGCCCCTCTACCCGAAGCAGCTTCTCTGCAGCGAGGCAGCCTGGCAATTAGCTCGCCGGCTGCTGAGCGCTCTGTCCGCTTTCGGGGAAGTGATTTGTTAGAAATGGGGCTGGACCACTCCCTTCCTTTTAGTTTGCTCCCACCCTTTGCTGCTATTGTTACCCCCTCTTGGGGTTCTGATATACTGCGTTCCGCATGTAGATGGACTATGTAAGAAAAAGGGAGATAGTGGGTTGGCATTTTTTTTTCTCTCTCTCTTCCCTTCCTCCTAATGTGACAGCTCTTGTTTCAGTGATCAAAGTCACGACTGGAGTGTAGGGGATGCGACTGTCAAATGCAGGCACCAAAAAAAAAAAAAAAAAAAGCGTGAGCCCAAGACTGAGGTTACAGTAACGCTGACAGAAATTAAAGTGGTTTTGAAAGCAGTGTGCGATTTACGGTGGTTCGCATTTACCCTAGAGTCAAGCTGTTGTAAAACTGATGTACAAAAGACATAAAATAATCCTGTGTACCCAGGATTAAAGTGGCAGAAGTGGCCTGTTTTATTAATTCTTATGTACTTCGTGGACAGTTGCAATGGTTGGGATCTGTATTTAAGTGGAGGAGTCAAAACAAAATATTAAATATATCTGTTTAGCACTAGAGGGTTTTACTTATAGCCGCATTTTACACAAGAACACTGTAAAAGCCGGTTGTAGGTATTTTTCTTCCCTTCCCCCCTCGCCTGTATACTATTTGTCTACACATCTATTCCCAAATACTAATCACTTTGAACAGTGGTTAAGCACATTTGTCACCCACTGCTTTGTATTCTGCAGTTTTAGATGTTACTGTGCACGCACATACATTATTTAAGTGGTGGAATTTATTCCTGTGTAGTGTGTCTGATTTGAGAACGTATTCAAGAGTAGTGAGACCCTGTGCAAGTTAATAGAACTTGCTTGATTGACCCTTTGGAGTCACCCAAAAAATCCCTTGTGAACTTTCGTAGGGTATCTGTGTTTTGTGTTATATTTATAGCTGCTTTATTTAAACTCTTCAGCCTTAAAGAAGTTCTTAGTTGGAGCTGCTCTTTCTGTTCCTGGAGAGTAGTAAAATCCAGATTGCTAATCGCTTTACCAACGTACAGGAGTGTCTTCACCTGAGGGAAGTAATACTGAGCCTGAACGTGAACTCGGTTTGAGTATCGTGTGAGAAAAGTCTCAAACTGGTCCTTGAGAATATTAAGTTCGCTGTTGTTTGCATGTAAGGCTTTGGAAAAGAACCAACCTCGCGTGATTTTAAAAAATAAATAGGAAGAAAATATTAATAGCAGTCGTACCTTCCCAATCAATACCTGACGTTTTTCTTTCCTCTGAAATGTAAGATCTCTGTCAGGCAGGGATATGTGATTACGAAAAGCAGCAGACAAAAGCGGAGCTGACTATTGCTATATTAAAATGTAAGTGTTAACAGTTTGAATTTTCAAGTGAGAGTTTTTGAGTTCAGTGCTTTACATAACATTTTGTCCTAATCTTGCTTGCTGTCAGGGATGTTTCATGGTTGTGCAATTGCTGCAGTCAAGAATGCCAATTTGCATTCCAGGAGTGTCATTTGATTACTTTTATCTGCACAGCTCCAAGACCGGCCCAGACCTCTCGTTTCATCTTGCCATGTCACGAGTCAATGCTGTGTCGTCTTTTCAAAAATCTGCCTGATTTAGACAAGAAAGAAAAGTACTTTCATGTTGCAGCCGCAGTCCCCTGCTAACTTGTCAGCAGCAGGATATGATTCACTTGAGCCCAGAAGAATGGAACAGAGAGGCGGGTTAGGCAGTTCAATAAAGCCCACGGACAGGTAGTGTGTGACATCCCCAGAGAGCCACAGTTAATGAAGAACAGGTCTGCTTAGTTCTCCACACGCTGACCTGGTGCTGTCCCCACAGTTTTCTCATTTGATCTTTCCCAGCAAATTGATCTTTTCTTGTATTTTTTTGCCTTCCAAGTTAGTCCTTGTGGGACCGAAATTAGCAGAGCAACTTAAGTTGGATAATACAGCTGTTCAGAAAAGAAGAAATTGGACACTGGCTCAAAAAGGGGCGGGGGGGGTGGGGGGAGCTTTCCTTTTTGTTGTTGTTCCTGGGAATATTTCTTATATTAAGGGAGCCCCCAATAGGTGATGACTTGAGGGTAGTGGTTCCCTTTATTTTTAATTTTAGAGTTACGATTCCACACAATTTTAAATGTTCCTTGAGTATTTGAAAGGTGGTCCTAATGAGTAGTAGGAGTTCGATTTAGCATTTTTTCATTTTCACTTGTTTGAAATGATTTGCCAGTTGACTGTGGGTGTTTTATGGCTATTGTAAGGTAGACTAAATATCAATGGCATACTTGGACTGTATTATTTATAGTCTTCTGAATAACGACAATCCCAAAATACCAGGGCTGAATAGCAGAAAATATTAAACAGTAAAAGTTATTAACAGTGTTGTGTATAAATATCATGGTACATGGACATGTTTTCTACAAATTACCATCAGCCTCTTTTATATAAAAGCCACAGATACACTGTTAATGTTTTTAAAAAATTTCAAGATCCTGAATTTCTATGTAGGTTTTTAGAACTGAGACCAGATTACAAGTAACAACTTCTGTAGATAGATGCTCATGCATGTCCTTATTTTTTGATTAAATTTAGTTTTAGCAAGTGGGTAAATCTAAGTTGGGAGTGTATATGTAGTTTAAACAGGTTAAAGTTTCACTATAGAATTTTGTATCTAAAGCTTAGGTTGGAAGCAGTTAATAGATTCTTAACTCATTGCGGACTTGAGGAGCAGTGCTTTCTGAATTCCTCTGCAGCTGGTCTCATTTACCATCTACATCCTTACAAGAAACAGTTGAAAAACATTTCTGTGGAAGGGAGGCAGCCTCCTCAAATCTTTCTTGTTGGATGGGAATTACATAGGATCATTGGATCATTGGTTAGTAAACTCCTCTCTGAAGAGCTAGAGGGAGCCTCACGATTTTATTAGATATACTTAAGGTTTTTTTTTTTTTTTTTAAAGTCACTCTAGCAATCAGAATGTTGCAGAAAAAGAGGAGATAATGAGTACTGGCTTAGTGTTTAGGCTTGGAGGTGCTATTGTAGTTTTTTTTTTTTAGCTGTGATAGAAGCAGCAGAACTTTCTCCAAGAATAGTCAAATAGTCAGCTAAGATTTCTAGGGTTCTACCTTTCAGATGATCTGAGGATCAAGCAAAATGCACCCCGATACATTTAAAATCTGTTTTGGTTTGCTAAGTACTGTTCGTAGCTTTGTCAGCTGATGGAGGTCTGTTAAAGAGGCCAACCTTCAAAGTTCTGTTAAAAGGAACTTCCTACCAAATCACTGAGGAGGGGGTACCTTCTTTCTGTTCACTCAGGACAACCTCCTTTCTTTTTGAAGTAGTTATATGCATAACTGCCGTACTTTGGAGAGAAAACTCCTTAAATACTTCATGATATAAGCATAAATAGTAAACCATTTATAAAGCCAGTGTATTAGGGATCAATAAATTAGTTAAATTTAAAGAAATAGAACTTAAGTGATATTAAATTTAATATTTGTTTAATTTCACATTTGTTTATCACTAAAATTTGTGATGTTTACTTTAAATGGTCATTGATCATAATTGCGCTTTAAAATTTATATGCTAGTTTTTAATAGCATTACTTTGGACAAACTTATTTACTATTTAAGTAAATAATATAATCGGTGAGATAAACTACCCAGATTGGTCTTTTTTTAATCTTCTGCACAGTAGCTCTCATTATGTTGCTAGCCAATAAAAGTCTTTATTTGTTGCTTATTAGAACCCTCAGTACAAGTAAGAGTTCAGCTATAATTTAATTTGGCTGTTCAAAGAGGCTCCCTTGTTTTAAAGCATGTTCTCAGTACGATTTTACCATTTATTGTGAAACTGTATTCTAACTTGTGCTTATGCATAGGAGCAGTTTTACAGATATATCGTTTTTTAATGTTTGGCCATAGCAGAGTCATACATTTTTATCCTTTAAAAAAATCTGTATCTAACAATGTCAGTTTTTTTTTTCCTTTTGCTTTATTTTTCCCTTGACATTCTGGAGCACTTTTTTCTTGGTGATTTGAATAGCCTTGTTATGATAATTTAAAATCAGTTCCCCAAGGAATATAACCTTCCCTTAAGGTATAGTGAGTGGGGCACTGAAAAAAATTTAATTCCATAATTAAAAATTCTAGTCGAGGACGTTTCACTATTGCAGTCACTTGAAATTACAAAAAAGTTTGCCTTGTACTTTACACACTGCTAGGGTGATAAATTCAGTTTCCTTACAGGAAGCTGCTGGGAAGTTTTGCAGTCAGTGGAAGATGGCTTGAGAGTTTTGGTGGTAGTATTCGTAACAAATCACTGAAGACTAGACCTTGACTATAGAATTCTAAGATGAGCATTCAGGAATTCTTCCTCAAGGAAGGCAGAATGTGGAGCTGCTAAATGAGTCACTGCATGTATATCTTACCAGTGGGAATCGCATCAAGCCACCCCTCTAGATACAGTATTTAATAGTTGTCAAAATGTACAGTATTGTCTTGGAACTTGTGGTTCACGAGTTCATAGTCTCTGCTTTTTTGTGTTCAGTACAAAGATGTAAGAACCCACACAAAACATTTTTCTCTTATTATGACCTTACATTTGCCAAAGTGCCCCATGCTGAAATTCCTTTTCAGTGTCTTTTTTTTTTTTTTTTAGTCCAAAGCCAGACGTGTACCCAGACACAAAAGCCTCTGTGTATAGCAAGCTGTTTTAAATATTGTGACTCGACGATGTGCTGTCCTTTCTCTGCTTGAGCCAAGGATCTCTGCTCAGTGTCTGGATTACCAAGCTCCTTCTTTATTGTACCTCTTGTCAACCATTCCTATTCATTTAACCTTTCATTAGTGTCTGTGCAGCTTCACTGTCTGGAAAGGCAAGGAAAAACCGAAAGGCCCCACTGTCACAGTTATTAGATTTCTCGGTTACATCCCAGCAACCATAGAGAAGTGAGAGTCGACACTATTGTCGTGCATGCTGCTGTCCTGGGGTGCAGCCCTTCTGTGCACGTCAAGGACATGTGCCACATGTTGATATGCATCCCAGGGAATAAATGCACAACACGGGGGATAGGCCGATGCTGGCCGTAATGAGCTCTGTAGGAGTTATTGCAGAGACCAACAGTTTGTGAAGGAATTTTGCTTAACAGGCCAAGGAGATAGACAGAGTTGAGGGCTGCCAAGATTTGCCTGTGCGGAGCTTAAGTCAGTCGCATTGTTTTCAGCTAAACTTCATTTGAGGGGAGAATTGAATAAGTTGGACAGCAAGGAAGAGTCTTATTTTCATTTTTTAATCTTTCAGAGGACCCAAGTGATGTTTCTGGTGACTATTCAGTGTATTATAACTATTTTGTATACTGACTGAATCATCTATGTAAATGGATCTATTAGCAGTTTGTTAATTCTTCCATATCTAGAAAAGAATTTGAGATATTTCATAGATGTCATATATGTATTTTAAAATCCATGTAAAATAATGTAGCCTATTTATTTTCCTATGTTACTATTTTTCCCTTTTGATTTCCCTCTAATATCTTTTGTATTATCCCTTGATTCCTTAAAAATGCATTTGCCTTGTTGCCTCAGTGTAAAGGAAGAAAAAGATGATCATTGGATTATTTGCTAAATCATAATAAAGACCAATATTTGCAGACTTTGGATTGGAAAATATTTCTCAACATCTTAAGATTCATCCGATTACTTTTTAAGAATTCTCAACACATTTGAATAGAAAATGGTAAATTATAATACCTGCATCTAACTTTACCCTCAAGTTCATTTATTTTTTTAAATTAGGAAAATCTTTGTTGCTAGGGGCGACTAGAATATTTTTGTCTTTCTAATTTAAATAATTTTTGTCAGTTTACCAAACTCTTTTGGGGCTCCCCAGTAGCTTTGCAAATATATGAATGATTTATTACTGAATCCTTGTAAAGTGATTTTTAAGTTTTACTTGACCTTACCTTTTTTAGCCGAGGCTAATTTTTTCACAGTTGTATTTGAAACTTTCTCTGCTAAGCTTTTCATGGCGTCATGTGGGCCAAGTTATCTTTGTTTCAGGGAGGAGAGATGAGCTATTTCCACATTCCTTTCTTCAGGTGGGATGATCCTTTGCAGGGAAATACATATTCATTCAGTAATTGACAACTAAGTGCCCAGCCAGCCCAGGGCCATGTCCCAGTCTCTTGACCATTGGGTGGAAGTTCTGTGCAGATAGTCAGATGAATGTACTTTGATCATCTCAGGTGACCTGGTGGCCTTCCCACGGACAAGGCAGGGGTGTGTTAACATTGCCCCTTCTAATATTCCCATTCCCATTCATTATGGTTTGTGTTGGGAGAAGTAGAAGAGGAAGGAGGGACATTTGAGGCTGTAATTTTACCTTCCCCCCAAAAAGCCATGTGGTAGTTAAAGAAAAGGAATGCATGTCAGGAGCTACTCTCTGAAGGAATCCTGCACCTATTCTTCATGCAGTCAGTATCTCAGCTGGCTGACCACGCCTTGGAAAGCAGTTGCACCACTGTCCACTCCAGAATGAGAACAGCCCGGTGACTGGGTTTAGAGGCAGGTCCCATTCTAGTCTACCTAGGTCTGAGAGCCTCCATTTCATCCCTGGTAAAACAAGTGAGTTTTGTAATTTCTATATTTCTTTCCAGTGGGAGCACTTTATATTTTATGTGATAGGACTATATAATCAGAGCTGTTTACCATTTTAATAGCTATATTGAGATATAATTCACATACTGTACAATTCATACGCTTAAAAAGTACAATTAATAACATTCCATTGTATGGCTATAGCACATTTTATTTATTCATTCATCCAACGATTGACATTTGAGTAGTGTTCACTTTTTTGTTATTACGAGTAATGCTGCCGTGAACATTTGTATGCATGTGTTCTTTTTCATTTTTGTTAGGGATATACCTAGGGGTGGAATCGCTGAGTCATGTGGCAAGTCTATCTTTCACCTTTTTTTTTTTTTAAATAAATTTATTTGTTTTTGGCTGCATTGGGTCTTTGTTGTGGTGCGCGGGCTTCTTATTGCGGTGGCTTCTCTTGTTTTGGAGCACAGGCTCTAGGCGCACGAGCTTCAGTAGTTGCAGCATGTGGGCTGAGTAGTTGTGGCGGATGGGCTTAGTTGCTCTGTGGCATGTGGGATCTTCCCGGACCGGGACTCGAACCCGTGTCCCCTGCATTGGCAGGCGGATTCTTAACCACTGCACCACCAGGGAAGTCCCTACCTTTCACCTTTTGAGGAACTGCCAAATCGTTTTCCAAAGCAGCTGCACATTTTACATTCCCACTAACAGTGTATAGGTTTCCTAATCTCTTCACATCCTCTCTGAACTTGTTTCTATCTGTCTTTTAATTTTAACAATCCTAGTGGGTGTAAAGTGATTTTGATTTGAATTTCCCTGATGATTAGTGATGTTGAGCATCATTTCATATGGTAATTGGCCATTTGTATATCTTCTCTGTTTAGCAGAAATGTCTGTTAAATCCTTTACCCTTTTTTCATTTAGGTTGTCTTTTTATTGTTGAGTTGTAAGCTCTTTATGTATTCTGGACACAAGTCTTTATTAGATACAAGATTTGTAAATATTTTCTCCCATTCTGTGGGTTGTCTTATTTTTTTGATGGTGTCCTTTGAAGCACAGAAGCTTTAAATTTTGACAAAATCCAATTTATTTTTTCTTTTGTCGTTTGTACTTTTGGTGTGCTAAGCAATCATTGTCTAACCCAAGCTCATGAAAATTTACTCTAAGAGCCTTTTAGTTTGAACTCTTACGTTTAAGCTCTTGATTCATTTGGGCTAACTTTTGTGTATGATATGAAGTAGGGGTCCAGCTTCATTCTTTTGAATGAGGATACCAAGTTGTTCCCAGCATCATCGGTTAACAATTCTTTCCCCCTTTGAATTATCATAGTACCTTTTGGGAAAATCATTTGACCGTAGATGTAAGGGTTTTTTTCCCCTGAACTCTCCACTTGGTTCCATTGATCTATATGTCTATCCCTGTGCAAGTACCACACTGCCTTGATTACTGTAGCTTTGCATTGTTTGCAACTGAGAAGTGTGTGTCTTCCAACTTTGTTCCTCTTTTTCAACATTATTTTAGCTGTTCTTGGTTCTTTTGCAGTTTATTTTTATTGTGATAAAAATACCACATAAAATTTAATAACTTAATCATTTTAAATATACAGTATAGTAGTGTTAGCTGCATCTTGCTGTGCAACAGATTGTTAGAACTTTTTCATCTTGCAAAATGGAAACTTACATCTATGCCTATTGAACAACTCCCCTTTTCCCCTCCCCATAGATGCTGGCAACAACCATTCCACTTTCTAAGAATTTGACTACTTTAAATACTTCATATAAATGGAATCATGTGGTATATATCGTTCTGTGACTGGCTTATTTCACTTAGCATAATGTCCTTGAGGTTAATCCACATTGTAGCACATGACAGGATTTCCTTTTTTTTTTTTTTGCCGTAGGCGGGCCTCTCACTGTTGTGGCCTCTCCCGTTGCGGAGCACAGGCTCCGGACGCGCAGGCTCAGCGGCCATGGCTCACGGGCCCAGCCGCTCCGCGGCATGTGGGATCCTCCCGGACAGGACACGAACCCGTGTCCCCTGCATCGGCAGGCGGACTCTCAACCGCTACGCCACCAGGGAAGCCCAGGATTTCCTTTTTTTTAAAGGCTGAATAATATTTCATTGTATGTATATACCACATTTTCTTTACCCATTCATCCTTAGATGGACATTTAGATTGAGTCCACTCTTTGGCGATTGTGAATGATGCTGCAGTGAACATGGGTGTGCAAATAACTCTGCAAGATTCTGCTTTCCATTCTTTTGGATATATATCCAGAAATGGAGTTGCTGGATTATATAGTAGTTCTATTTTTAATTTTTTGAGGAACCTCCTGTTTTCTGTGGCTGCTGCCCCATTTTACATTCCTACCAACAATGCATAAGGGTTTCAATTTCTCCACATCCTTGTCAATGCTTGTTACTTTATGTTCTTTTGATTTTTTTTTTAAATAGTGACCTTACTAACACATGAGAGGTTATATCTCATTGTTTTGATTTGAAGTTCCCGATGATTAGTGATGTTGAGCATCATTTTATATGCTTGTTGGCCATTTGTATATCTTCTTTGGAGAAATGGCTGTTCAAGTCCTTTGCCCATTTTTATTGGATTATTTGATTTTTGGTTGTTGAAATGTAGGAGTTCTTTATATATTATTATTATTATTTTTTTTTGCGGTACGCGGGCCTCTCACTGTTGTGGCCTCTCCTGTTGCGGAGCACAAGCTCCGGACGCGCAGGCTCAGCGGTCATGGCTCACGGGCCCAGCTGCTCCGCAGCATGTGGGATCTTCCCGGACCGGGGCACGAACCCCAGTCCCCTGCATTGGTAGGCAGACTCTCAACCACTGCGCCACCAGGGAAGCCCTATATATTCTTAATATTAACTCCTTATCAGAAATATGGTTTGCAAATATTTTCTACCATTCAGTAGGTTGCTTTTTCACTCTGTTGATTGCTTTCTTTGCTGTACAGAAGTTTTTAAGTTTGATGTAGTCTTATCTGTCTATTCTTTCTTCTGTTGCCCTTAGCAGTTTACTTTTAAAACTCAGAATAATCTGATCCTCAGAAGCGTAAAGGCTACGTTAGGAAAATACATCTATTGTTTGGGTAAAAAACTCTTGGTGATACTCCAGGGGACAAGAAATATGTCATTTAGTAGCCAAAAGATGATGGCTCTTAGCTCCCTGTGAAACACCCTGGGTTTGCTTTGATGTTTCTTAATTATCATTGAGTTTAAAAGCATTCTAGGTGTTCTATATAAGAGATACACTTCATACCCTGGAGGGTAGAATTAAGTACCTAGAAATAATTGTTTTTAGTTTTATAAATAACTCAAAAGGAAAGGAAAAAAACATTATGGAGAAAATTTGTCTTCCTAGATATTCCATTGTAACTAAAAAACACCACCAGTGATTAAAGCTAAAAATTACTGTATGATCTCAAACCCAAACTAACTGGTCCAGTTACGTTTTAAATAAATACCACGTTCAAATCTGGCATGGCACATTTGGAGACATGAGCTTATTTTAAAGTTTACCTGACAAATTTTGTAATTAATATACCTCATCGCTGAGTTAGAGAAGCTTGAGAGCAAATGAAAGATAACGTAATTTGGGGGCAGCTATATTGTATCACTGGTGAATTAAAAAAAAAGTTTGTTCCCTTTTAAAGTTCTAATTTTTCTTTATTCATGTTAAGAAACAACTATATTTATCTCCATCTAAAGTAATTGCTTTCCTAGTATTCTGATGAGCCGTTCTTGCTTAACTACATTGTCTGGTTTTGGCCTTTTGCCAGTTAGTTTGGACAAAAGTTTCATTATTCATTCAATATCAACTATTAATTAGATGGCTAACTGATCAAATATATATGTGGAGAGTATGTATTTTCACCCCTCATCAATGTTTACCTAAGTTACATAAATAGTAATTAGCCAATTTTAAATTGTATCTTACGACATATAATTACTTTTCTCCTGGTGAAAATTCTATAGAGGATTTACAATCATTTATAAAAACTGTATGGTAGAAAATCTTATATTTACCATACACTTTTGATTTTTGGTTATAATAAATTTCATTATACCAAATGACACAGTTTTTATTAATATTGAGCAATAAATCAATGCTACTTTTCTGTTTCACATGTTTTGACGTGCTCATATGTATCTTTGTTTTGTTTTGTTTTGTTTGTTTTGCGGTACGCGGGCCTCTCACTGCTGTGGCCTCTCCCGTTGCGGAGCACAGGCTCCGGGCGCGCAGGCTCAGCGGCCATGGCTCACAGGCCCAGCCGCTCCATGGCATGTGGGATCTTCCCGGACCAGGGCACGAACCCGTGTCCCCTGCATCGGCAGGCGGACTCTCAACCACGGCGCCACCAGGGAAGCCCGCTCATATGTATCTTGTTGTATATATATGGAATGACAGAATCATGTGTACTATTATGGTATCTTTCATGGTTTAAGGACATAAAGTATGTAATTACCTGGAAAAATACAGCCATACAAAGAAAGTCTATTCATTTCTCTGTCCTATGGTATTTAATCTCCCTGTAATACACATTTTACTCTAGTGGATTAGGGAAGTTTTTTTGTGTTAACACGTCTGTACGCTAACAGGTAAGCTTCTGGAAGTACAATATGATAGTTCAGTTTTCCTCTCGTTCAAAATGGTGATAGGAAACAAAGCATATTTGTTCATATTGGTTTTTGATAGACTAAAACATTAATTTCACTTCAGAGTACATTAAGTCTGAATAATATGAAAAAGTAGATAAATATTTTTTAAACTCAAATTCTGCCACGTGTTAAGCCATATGTTTTACCCTGTAAGTGTCCTTTGCAAAAAATATTTTCACATAAAGGATTTATGTGTGTTCATTGGTCTTTGCAGCTTTGCTTATGTCCATAAACAGCAACCAGTCACTGACATGACATTTCTGTGTACAGGGGACAGTGATAATTAGATCTAATGAAATGTGTGTGTGTGTGTGTGTATGTAGGTAGAAGCATCAGTGACAAACTGATAGTCTGCAACTTCCTTATGGGAGAGGGAGAAAGCAGAATAATATAGTTCACTGAGATGTTGTTTTTGGGTGTGTGAGGGGGAAGGGTTTGACACATGTGCATTCTCATACTGCAGTAATACCTGGTACAATATTTTTTTGTAGTTTTAGGTATATGTATGGATGGCGTGGATGAATATTGAGTGTGTCATTGAATATTTCATTAATATTGTCAAATTGTTTTTCTGAAATGCAGATATGCCAAAGTAATCTGTTAACAGCCAGCAGGTAACTGTTTGTTACTATATGTAGAATAACTTGTAGATTTGCGTGAAACATTAGACAATAGTATACTGATTTGGTAAAAGATGCTTTTGAAAATGATCAGGTTTTTATGTTCAAATGGTACATTTCACATAGGCATGGGAGTTGTGGCTGTCATCATTTTCCACAGCATAACACAACTTTTAAGTATTTTGGATTGTAATTAAACAGGCGATTGCATTTCTGTGATACACATGACACTCTGTTCGGCACTGTATGTCTAACAGATGAGGTAGAAGTTCTAACCCTAATATGAAGGAGCACAAAGTCCATTGGCAGGAGGGTATTCATTTTCTTGAAAGAATAACCATGGTCCAGGGGACTCCACTGATCTTTGTATGTTTAGAAATCGAATTTTGTCAATACACGCTTAAAAGAGATCAGTCCTTAATGGACTCATTCAGCTGTTCACTGACTGAGGGGTGGAGATTACATACCCACATGTGCATGCCTGCACACATGCCATGTGAACACGTATACACCTACATACCTTATTAGGTGAAATACTTCCGTACGCCTATCGGCATGCTTAGCACATTCTCTCCTTTGCAGGCAAATTTAAGTGGGAGTCAAATCATAATCCAAATATTGCTCATTGCTTTATGAACTTGGAATTTGATCAGAGAATATTAGGGATGGAGGTGGAGGGTGTAAGGGCCTCCTCCCTCTGTAGAGAAAACCTTTCCAGTGGCCTCTGTTTACAGTGCACCCTTCAGACTCCTCACTCCTGACTGTGCTTGGAAGAGCATTGACAAAATTGACCCCTGTTGCTTTTTTCTTCTTCCCATTCACCTTCTGACTGATAAATTCTTTTTTTCTCTGGATATGTTAATATTTTCAAGCAGATATTAGGCAACTGTCCTGGGAGCTACTTGTTAAGGTGACTTTGCATCTGTTTGGTTTTTTATGGATCTAATGCAGATGGCAGTCCCATTTCATTCATTTTAAATTTCTTGGGAGATAATTCATGCTACTACCTTACATGTAATGTGTTTTGTATATGGGTTAGGTGAGAATGGTGGGAAGCCACAGAATAAGGCTGCAGTTTCCCGGAGGAAAAAAAGATGTATGTTGTTGTTTTTAAAATAATAAAGCTTAAGACCAGTTAAATACCTTTTAGAGAAAGTTTCTATTGTTTAATAATACCTTGTAGAGAAATATCATGATTTGCGATTGTCCTTATATATAGGAGGAATACACTGCAGTTGGGAAGTCAGTAAGGGGGTGTGTGTGCGTGTGTGTGTGTGTGTTTAATCTCTGCATCTATTTTCTGTGTGATACAAAAGTTCCTTGATTACTTTGGGATTCTCTTTTCCATTATACAGTTAGAGCCACGATTAGATTTTAAAGATTCTCAGTGTTTCACATTGTGTGATGTTCAACGTCTCTTTACTATTTCATGGGTGCCAAAAAGGACCAAAAAGTTAAATCTGTACCTTTGACTTCACATTGGTTGATTCCAGTAACTTCCCAATTTGTTTTTGTTTTTTTTTTACTTTAGTCTTTTGTTCCCTTTAGAACACTTTAATATCAATTAGATTTTGACTACAGAGAAGCATTTGTTAGGGGAAGAGGAGGTAGGAGGATAAGGCACTGAACATCCACTGAGCCTGAAGGATAGATGTTGGTGGACAGGGGAGCCTCCTGTTGGCTGTGGTTGCCTTAGATCTAGTCCAGCTTTCATCCTTTTGTCCCTATTTCAGTCTGCGGTCTGTAAGTTTCAGAGCAGTTGTGGTATGGAGAATTTTATTATTTAAACCTATAGGGTTTAATGTATTACAAATTTTAAATTTGAAAAGGTGTCAGCACCAAAAATTAAGTGAGGGTGGTGATGGAGAGAATGGAAAAATTGCACAGGAAATGTTGAACACTGATAAAAATATAGTTAGAAAAATACATTGATAAACAAAGGGCCAGTTAAAATGAGTGCCGTGAGACTTAACGTTTATGTGACTCCCCAACCTCCTTGCTCACCACGTTTTTCCTCAGGATCTTTCAGGGTCTCCTCCTCTTGTGCCCCTCATCTACTGGGCAAGTCCTGTTAGATCTGTCTCCTGACTTCCACCCATTCACCATCACCCTGGTCAGAGCCCTACCACTCTTTACCTGGAATACCGCAGTAGCTTCCATTTGGCCCAGTGCTTCCATTCTTGCCTCTGTCCTGCCCACTACACCCAGAGGATTCTTTACGGAGAAATCACTTCCCTATCACAAAACCTTCCAGTGTTTTCTTTCATCTTACCACACCTGCAGTGAAATCTGAACTCCTGCCATGACTGAAAAGGATACGTAAGATGTAATCCTTGCCCCGTGCTCCAAAATCATTTCCTACCACTGGTCACTCAGCTCCCATAATCCTGACCTTCTTGCTGTTCACTGAATATGCCAAATTCCTACCTTCCGTAGGCCTTTGTACGCAGTTTTCCTCTGCCTGGAATGCTCTTCTTCCAGATTTTTGCATGGCTTGCTCCCTTATTTCATCCATGTCTCCTTGAAAATGTTATCCCTTTCAAGAGAACTTACTGACAGCTTTCGTCCCCCAGCTGTCTCTCCACCCTGTATGTTTCTCTGACCTCTATCCCTGCTTCTTTTCTTCATAGCATTTATCACCACTAGAAAAGATACTGAATTTGTTTACTTATATGTAGTTTATTATTTGTCGTCCACCTTCCTGCCAGGATGCCAAACTCCATAAGAACAGGGACTTTTGCCTGTCTTGTTAATTTCTGAATTTCCGCTGCCTGTAGCAGTGCCTGGTATAGGAAACACTCAGCAGCTGTTTATTGAGTGAATGAATATACCTGCATATGATTTTCCTTGTAATCATTAACAGATTTTTTTATCAGTTTTTATCAGATCTTAGTTATTACTTCGAGGGTTATTTATGGTATTTGCTGTTGCAATTATCAGAACTGCTTATTGGAGCAGTGGTTTCCAGAGTAGATGTAAACACCCCAAGAGGTATAAGCAAAAGTCATCCTATAAGATCTGGGGAGAATGAAATTCGATTTATCTCATTCTCCTATTTTTATATTTGTGTTTTGTAGTATGCATGGTATCTTATAGTACATGTATAAGAGATACCTTGTGCGATCAAATTTGACACTATGGATTGAGCCTGATCTGGACCAGGATGGTTAACTTCGTTTGAAGCAAAATATATCTCCGTAATCAGGCTTTTCACAGATGTTGTGCGTTTAAGTAATAAGGTGGTGATACCACTCGTGAGAATGTGTAAAGTCTTTCCCATTATTCAGAAAATTGTACAGATCTAATATTGGGTTGGGAGTGAGATATTATATGTAATTCAGCACACATGTGTGTACTGATAGATATTCCTTAATATTCAACTTCTGGTAGAATTTTCAGGTATCTTGAGTTAAATTGCTCGTGTAATGGGGCCCTTTGTACCTGCACTAACCCATATGAGGAGGTATGTTGAGCCATTTTAAGTGATGATTCGAGTTTGCTTGCTACCTGATTGGTCTGTTTGGGGTGGTCTGTGTTTTTGGTTGATTTTTGAATAATTCTTTTATGTCATTTTTAGTAATTTAGGCCTTTTAATGAAGCTTAACTGGTTACTTTGGTGACTTCAGTTTTTTTTTTTTTAAACAGCTTTATTGAGATATAATTCACATACCATGCAATTCACCATTTTAAGTTTTACAGTTCCATTTTATAATTACAATATATGCAATTTTGAAGACACTATGGGGAAATAAATGATAAATTTAGAATTCGGAAGGACACCTAGTTAGGTATTCATTTTAGTACCTTCTCAAGTTAAAGGAAGTTTTATAACATTTGAAGAACTTGTTAATAAAAATTTGATAAGATTCATAAACTTGAGTGAAACATTAAAGTAATTAATATACTAATAAATGTGCTAAGGAAACTTGAAAACCAAAAATAAGTAGATACAAGTAAGTATTATTCTGTATAACATAGTCAGCCTAGAAGGTCATACACTGATGTTAGCTTAAAATGTTTTGGAGTTCATCATTTGGCATTGGGTTTGGACAGCCTGTATCTAATTCTTCTAATTACCTTCAGTGCCAGCAAATTTTCTGTGACAAAAGTTTTGGTTTTCTGAATTGTCTAGAAGTTAAGCCTGATGAACATGGTGGGTGATAAAGCCAAATAATTCTATTTTTGGTAAGAAGAAAATTGGCACAGTTGATTTTTCTCATATAACTTATGAATTGGCTCTGGAAATAGTCACAAAGGAAGAATTCCAGAAACGTTTTGAACAATAGTAGTGTTGTTGGAATGAGCAAAGTGTCCTGAGGTGACAACTGAGACATATTGACTATTTTTCCCCACCAATAATGGAACTTCCTATTAATATCCATAGAAACTCATTTGGTTCTAGGAGAACCGGTGGGAGATTTTTTTGCATATATAGATTCATACATGCATGCTTACAAACATTTTTCTAACCATCAAATTGTGTTAATATTTTGTGGTCTTATGCAACTGGGCTGCACGTGGCAAGTACCCGATAGATTGTACTTCAGTGTAGATCTTGTGAAATCTGAGTAGAAGTATTATAGGTTGTGGCCTGAGGAGGCCTCTGAAGGCAGAGACGATCAAGGAAATTTTTACCTAAGATGTGAGACTGTGTAAGTGCTCCATGATATTAAATGGTTTTGTGTAGCGCTCTTTGGCTAGAAATTAGAACGATTGTCACATAGCTTATATTGTATATTTTGTCTTAGTTTCAGTAAATCTGTATATGTGGGGTATAAATAAATACTCAGGACATGAGAAATGAGAAAGCAAGTGTAGTACAAATTTGTGCACACAAACTGTTTCTGAGGCAGTCTTGTCTATACTGACAGATGACGGAAGTCAAAGGAAAGAGTAGTTGCTAAAGGGGAGTATGATTTTATTTTGTTTTTTATGCTTTAAGATTTGTTTTTGAATTCCTGTAAGTTGTAGTTTCAGGTGACACTTACCAATCAGTTTATGATTACTTTCTGGTTCTCAGTTGAGAAATGCACTAGTTATACCTTCTCGGAAAATACTGTGTTGTAAACTTTCTTCCAATTCATCTTCCAACCTCTTCTCCACAGCACAAAATGCTAATTTTGCGTGGAATCTGTAGATCTTGGCATAATTTTATTGTTAAAAATATTAAAATCAGTTTTGAAAAATAAGTTTATTTTGCAAAATCACACCCACACCCTATTTTGAAGTTTGTAGAAGGTTTTTAAGAATGAGAATTCAAGAAATAAAAAGGAATGAAATAAGTTTGACTCCAGAAAAGCTAACTTTAGATATTTCTGGATTCCCCCAGAGTTCTCTGAAACTTTGGAACTTTCTGATTTGAAAGAAAGTTAAGACCAACTGGTATTAGAAGTAAACAGCTGTAAACTGTTGGGTGTTTTCTTTTAGCCAAACCCAAAGTGAACTTATACATACGTAGTTTACTAAAGCTTTTTACATAGTTCTGTGAAGGTAGAGAGGGCACTTAGCAGGCTCTGTTATAAGGTGGAAAGCTCTGCTCGACCAAAACACGAGTGCATCATTAATACTGTCTTTGTAGGAAACACATGTGCTGTCTTCATGGACCATTTGGCCCATGAGATGGGATTTGTCATAGTTCATTGTCATGTATGATGACTCCTGTGGGAGTGTAAGGTCTAGCTGAAAGGGTTCTCCATGTTTTATCTTGTTCCAGGGTGGCTTATTATACTCGAGAATGCACTTAATTAAAAGCTCTGTGTTTTCCGACACCCATTCACAATACCTACACCTGACTTTGTCCATGGAATTTCATATGCAGATTGAGGGCAGTCATGACCCGGAAGATGGAAGCTGTCAGACTTGAAATCTACTTCCATTTTTTGGTGTCATCTCTTTACCATGAGATATTGGACCTTTCTAGGTTTTTTTGGATTGGTATTCTCAGGAAAAGAAATTTATATTTGATAAGAAACTAAATAAAAGAACCATTTATTACTATTGGATATTTCTCAGAATATCATGAGATTGAGTTTTGTTGTGTTTTTATAAACTACTGCATCATAAATTTCTTTTTAATAAAATCTTTGACTGAATCCAGGCCTAAACCAAGACCCTTTCTTAGAAAAGGGAAGTTTTGGAATATTTCATGTTATAATTCTTTGAGATCAAGCACAGTAGGATCTTACAGAATTTCAGTTTTTTATGTATGTATGTAATCTGTTTCTTTCTTAAATTTGCCCCTCATTTGAGTGCAGTCATACTTTATTATAATCAACTGTTGATACAGCTCTCACATGCTGCTCTGTAGATTCTTAGGTATATAATTATGCAATTTTTGTCTTTCTATCTTTATCAAGGAATAAATGATCCTAAGTGGATCATAATTTAGTAATGTACTTATTTAGTAGTTTCATGTTTTAATTTTTAAAGCTCTGCTGAAAGATTCTGGTTTGTGGCTGTCTCGGCAGTATATCTTGGACAGACTTTTAATGGTCAAAGTTAAATTGTACTGCCTTGTATATTCCATTTTTAGAAATTAGTGTTTCATTCCTGATTGAGAAATCCAAGACTAGGACCGTCAAACTTTTCTAAATGTGTTTAGCCAACATGCAGCCTTCTTTGAAAGGTGATTCTTTTTCACCAAATGAATTTTATAAAGTCAGCTTCCTTAATTTGTAATGTAGGCGCAATGAAAGCCGCAGGGTGTTTTTTTTTTCCCTGAGAAATCTTTAAAGAGATGTTTAAACAAATCAAAATATGCTTATAACTTTAAAGAAATAATTTGGTGTGGCAAGTTTTAAATAAAAAAAAAAGACATATACATACATGCACACACACACACTGCATAACCTCTCTTTGAGTCTTTGGTTTAAGTCCTCTGTCATATAATGCCAAAAACTTTGTTCTGAGCTGTGTGTGTGTTGAAACATGTATGCCTGTCCTAGTGTCATAACTAATTATATCTCTCGTATGCTTACTTCTAGTAATTGGAAAGTAGACCTACCGCAGCAGAGGATTTTAGTTTTATCTTGAGGACCTGCTATAGAAATCAAGTTTTTGACCATGCAGTAACTTGACATTGTAAACTGATATTACTGTTTTAAATATATCATCCACTTTGTGTTTTGCAGAAATAGTGTACTGTAAGGGAAGAAAAAATTCCAGTGGTTCTTAAAAAGACATCTGTCTTTAACACCAGTGGTTCTTAAAAAGACATCTGTCTTTAACAGTAATGATAAACGCTAATACTGACTCACTTTGCAGTTTTGACTGCGATAGTTCATTTATAAATTGGAAATTGACAGTCTAGTGTTGTGATAACAAAATTTTATTGGATTTCTCTTTCCTAAAGTTTGTCAGAAGGTTGTAGCTACTGGCAAACCTGTTGGTGCTTTGGTCACTTAATCTTCATGGATGGGTCTAAAATAATTCGGGGCTCATTCTGTGAAAATGCATTGAGTAGAATTTTCACTGACTAGTTTAGAAATCCTGTCCTGGACATGCTTGTGACTGGGGCAGCAAACAGTGTGTAATATGCACCAGCATGCATGAAAATATGTGGTCCTTGTCCCTGCCTGCTGCAAGAGGACTTTACCCGGCTTCAGGCTCTGAGCTGCAGTCTTGTCGCAATTAAAGTCTTAGGGCTGGGAGCAGTTAATACTGGTGATAGATTGTGGTATTTAGCGTTGTGCTGTGTTCCCTGGTGAGCTAGTTCTGTAGACTTACAGGATTCTAGTCAGAACTTGGGAAAGACTCTACCAAAGAATTTGTGGTGATTAAATACTTTTGAAAGCAAGAAATACAATGACTTTTATTATTAACAGGCAGACCTATTGGGCTTTGCTTAAAGAAATAGTGAAAAGATGATGCAGTTCTGTGATTGATAACTGTTTAAAATTTAACACGGAAAATGCTAGATTTTCTTTTCTCATTAAGTTAAAGTATTCCTAGCTTTGAAGTTTCTTTCCTTTCATTCTTTCATTACAGTTGAAAATAAAACTCTGCAGTTCTGTATTTCAAAGTTAACTCTGTCTTCTGTATTTTATACTAAATCAGTTTTTATAAATTCTGCGTTGTTTCTGTCCTCTGGTAACTTAAGTATGCAGAGGCATTGAACTTGAACGTCTTGTGCTCTGACATGTGGGGTTTGGATTCTTGGTATAACTCTTCTGTTTTGAAAACTGAACTCCCAGTGGTTTCTTTCTAATCAGTATATCATGACCTGTTACATTAAAAAGTAAGATGGTCTAAGCCCTGTAACTTTTGAAGACTGTGACTGTAAAAAGCATGCATGAAATAATGAAAGTCTTTCCATTTTTTAAATGTTCATTTCTCTTAGAGTTTTTGTGGTGTCAATCAGATGAATGCCAGTTTTGGTTTTAAGAATAACTGACGGTGGAAATCTGAATTTGCAGCTGGTGGGCCCCGTAAGAGAGAGAGGGTTATCTCTGAACGTGGGGCATCCTGGCTGTGCGTGACAGCCTTGGCATCCAGCCTGACTGACGGAAGCAGCTTCCCACTCATCAGTTGGCTGTGAAACACTGAGATGGGGAAGATGTTACAGCTTGTCTGGGTTCTGGACCTGGGGGTGCTGCCACCTCCACGGGGTGTTTGGAAATCTTGGGAGATGGTTTTGTTTGTTACAAATGAGTGGAATTGGAGTGCCTCCTGCTATGTAGTGGGCCAAGGACACCTCATTGTCCCAGCCGCAGAAGAATTTATCCTCAGTGATGACTTGTTCTGCCCAAAATGTCAATGCCTCTGCTGGGAATCACTGGACAGTTATTGATATGAAAAAAAATAAAAATATTGGTAAAAATGATTTGCTTTCCCCCTAGAATTGCCACCTGACTTTTTTTTTTTAGTTGCGCTGTGCAGCTTAAGGGATTTTAGTTCCCTAACCAGGGATTGAACCCAGGCCCTGGCAGTGGAAGTGCTGAGTCCTAACCACTGGACCGCCAGGGAATTCCGACCTGACATTTTTTTTAAAGGAATGTTTCCCTCCCCTTCTTTCCCCTTTCCTTCCCTTTAGTATAGTTGACCCTTGAACAACACAGGTTCAAACTGCCTGGATTCACTTATACACTGGTTTTTTTCAGTGTATATGGAGGGCCAACTATAAGTTATTCTTGGGTTTTTGATGGTGTGGAGGGTTGGTGCCCCTAACCCCCATGTTGTTCAAGGGTCAGCTTTCTATACTTGATTACAGCTTAACCCAAATTCCACTTCTTAATGTTCTTGAGTAAATTGATTTCTAAAGGTATATGGGTATTTTATACGCTTGGCTTACTAAAGATATTTAGTTGTGAGCTCCCAAGTCAAACCCAGATAGACCCATTTATGCAAATACCCATTGTATTGTGTGTCAGTGTTTGGCAGGTGAGCACATTATATGTGTGTTGAAACTCATGTCTCTAATTTTTTTTGTAATTAAAGAAAATAATTATCTTTGTGAGAAATTGCTATAGAATTAAAGAATTTTTAAGTCAACAGAAAAACATTAAATAAACCCAGAATTTGATAAAAACAAATATTTTCACATATTCATTACTTTTTCATGTCAGTACCAGTTTTGAAATTTTGACTGGAAATTTCAACATAAGGCCTTGTTTTTGAATAATATTCAGTCTGGAATCATTATTTAATATACAGCATAATACAGAAACATTCTCTTCTTCCACACACATTCACAGTCATGTGGCAACCTTAAAGTAGCTCAGAAACATTTAATAAAACCCACTTAGTTGGTAGTAGTTTTCATTTATGAAAAAGCAGTTTAGGTGTGTGTGTTAGTGTGCAGCTTTAGAATGGCCATAAGTAACATCTCAGCACAATCTAAGGAAAATAAATCAGCTCTTTTTTGGGCTTCTAACAAGAGTTTTGGCTTTGGTGTTGGAATGACCTGCATTTGAATACCGATACCTCTACTTACTAGGTAGAATCTTGTTGTACAAATTCCTTTACCTATTTATTTATTTCTAATTGTGGTAAAAAAAAAAACAAACACATAATATAAAATTTATCCTCTCGTCCATTTTTTTTGTGTGTGTGGTACGCGGGCCTCTCACTGTTGTGGCCTCTCCCCTTGCGGAGCACAGGCTCCGGACGCGCAGGCTCAGCGGCCATGGCTCACGGGCCCAGCCGCTCCACGGCATGTGGGATCTTCCCGGACCGGGGCACGAACCTGCGTCCCCTGCATTGGCAGGCGGACTCTCAACCACTGTGCCACCAGGGAAGCCTTCTCATCCATTTTTTAAGCGTAAGTTCAGTAGCATTAGCTATATTCATATTTTTGTGCCTTTTAAAAAAAACTTTATTTTGAAATAATTTCAGGCTTGCAGAAAAGTTGGAAAAATAGTATAATGAATTCCCATATAACCCTTCACCTGGATTTCTCAAATGTTAACCTTTACCATGACTATGTAATTTAAAAAATTGAGATATAATTTACATACTATACAATTCACCATTTTAAAAAGGGTACAATCAGTGGTTTTTAGTATATTCACAAGGTTGTACAACCATTGCCACTATTTGCTTCTAGAATGTTTTCATCATTTGAAAAGCAAACTATACCCCAAAGTAGTAACTCTCCATTCACCTCTCCACCTAGCCCTTGGCATCCTTTACTTTTTGACCTACTGTGCTCTCTCCTATGAAATATAATAGTATTGCTACCTGGAGTATTTTGAGATAACATATGTGAAAATGCCTCACATGGTGTCTGTCAAAGGCAAGTGCCAAATGCTCATTCCTTTCTTTTCATTTATCCTCTGAACAGAAAGTATCACACTTAAACCTACATGAATTATTTTGGAAACTGTGATGCCAGTGAGAAGAATGGTTTCTCTTCTAAGAGAAAACTGAATTTTCTTACTAGTTCAGCAGTCAAAAACATAATGGAGGCAGTTACATTAAAATAGCTAATGTAAGGTAAAACAGCTTCTGAAACTCCAAAAAATATGTCCATAAAATAGTGTTTTGCAGACATAGGCTAGGGAAGAATCTTTTGCAATGGTTGCCCATCGTGCATGCCAACTTTTTCATTGATTAATCTTTTACTTTTAAGTTTTATCTTTTTTGACACGTTTTATGTGTCCATTGTTTAAACATTTTCAAACTTTGTATGATTGACTTCATAACAAGGCATGTAACTACCACAGTGTGGTAAGACCAGTCAAAGATCACAAGGGTTGCACTTTTATCTTAAATGACAGGTACACTTCATGACCTGATTAGCCTTTGGTGATATGATGGTTTGATTGTGGATGCAGTTTAGCTCAGATACCTGCATTTTGAGGAATGATCAGTTACTTATGGTTCTGATTGCCTTATCTACAAATGTTGCAAATGTTCTAAATATTTATAGTGTAGTAGGAAGCAGTATAGGGTAGCATAGGGATAGAAAGCATATGAGTCAGAAAGGCCTGAGTTTGAATCCCACCTGTGTTATGGGAAGTTTGACAATGGACAGAATTTCTTGAAGTGTCAATTTCCTCATTTGTTAACTTGGAGGGTAATAACCTTCTTTGTATCAGGTCGGAGCAAGGATTAAAGTAGAAATAGTGTGGGTAAGGATCAGCTCAGGGCCTGACATACCATAAAAACTCTTTAAAATGGTAGATGTTATGCACATTTCCTTCTGTGTTGATTAAAGAAGGGCCTCTGTAGTCCTGTGATGCTGATTAATTTATGTGTGACCTTTTTTTATTTGCCTAGAACATTGCGTATTAGGTAATTTTTTTCTTGTGAAGTATAGAACTGCAGTGTTCGAATGAAAAATCTGAAGAGCAACAAAAATAAGGACCACCCTGGCTGAGGTTACAGTGGTGGAACTGGTGGGCTCATTTCAACCCAAAAAGCTGGTTTTGTTTTTTGATATATTACTTCCTGTTTAAAGTTATGCCTGCCTTTTGTGAAGTAGCTAAAATGTTTTATGGTATTGAAAATAATAAGGAAATTGGCCAATTTGAAGATGCACATCATCTATACGGTAACCCTTCTCTGATGAGCAGTCTTAGTCTTATTTTACAGTAGAACTGCTGAATTAAATATGACTGAAATGTTCTTTGGGTGTCAGATTCATAAACATGATTATGTATGGTTTTTGTGGCTGATGAGCATAGGAGTACCAGTTTTTCCCAGTCACTCGACCTGGTAATTCTTTTTTTGTTTTTGGTATTTCTCCCTGCCTTAAATTCTTGAATCTAGTGACAAAACCATTTAGTGTGTGTCACAAATCTGCCTGTTTGGAAAGGCATACAGACATCGCAGTATTTTGTCATCATGACATTAAAGGAAAAACACTTTTTATAATAGGGTGAATACTTCTGAGCAGAAGCAAAGGTCAAGCTGTAGAGTGAACTTTTGAGTGACAGCTTATGTTAGCATGGCTTAAGGGGGAGATGCCAGGTCAACTGTGGGCATTCATTAGCTTCATGGATATGAAATGACAGTCTCTTTGCCCTTTTATGCCAGGGAATGCTGAATTTTCTAAAAGCAAAAGGGAGAGGAGCATGTGTGGCTGCCAGAATGAGATGGTAAGAAATTAAATGATCGGGACACAAAGCAAGGAAGAGTAGGGGTTTAGGGGGTGTGTGTGAGATAAACATTCCAGATAGGCTCTGTGGAATGGACCGAAGGCACAAGGTCTGTTTTTTTTCTAACCCGGACTCTGTCACTGACTAACTGTTTGATCTTTGTAACTTTGGTACTTCTGCAGAGCTCCTTATCTGAAGAGCAGACAAAATGAAGGATGGAAAACAGGTTTTTCCTCCCTTGCAATATTGATAGATCGGTAATGGCTGTTTGAAAAAAGGATTCTGAGACTGCCTTGGGTCATTGGGAAGGAGTTGAGCAGTTGTTGATGACTATTGTAGGGGCGTGTGTGCTGGCAGGCATACACGTGTGTATGTAGGTACATGCATCTCATGTGTTGACTAATCGTAGTTCAGAATCCTTTTCCATTCACATTATGTATCAGAGGTTACATTTTTTATCGCTATAGGGTTGAGATGATCTTTTTTGTTCAAGTGCTTGACTTTGATCATTTTTACATTTTACCACGAATCTTACAGTTTATGAACATCTTCACAGAAAATTTCTCAACGTATTCCACAAATACTCATTTGAATGATAATTCTTCCCATTGTATAGCAGAGATAATAAAAGTACCATGGATTTAGGTGTTATGACCAGGTCACAGCACTGCAAAGCCAAGGGGCACAAAACTGGGAACTGAATCTTCAGACTCTAGGTTTTGCATATTTTCACAATATTATGCTTTAGGAGATGAGTAAGCTAGTAATCTTTTGAGTACTTACTATGTTCCAGCTGTGTGCATTATTACCTCATTTAATCTTTTTAAGCATCCCACAAACCAGGCATTATTAACATTGTTTATCACTATGGAAAAATGAAGCTTCAGAAAAGTTAAGTGGCTTGAAGCAAGTCATCCAACTTGTAAGTGCCAGCATGAGGATCAGAGTACAGGCCTAAGTCAAGAACCTGAGCTCTGCTAACCACAGTATTCAGCAGTAGAGACGATCTTCTTCTAATCGACCTTTGTACTCCTGCCTGAAGGTCAGTGTATTTCTGCTTTGGGGAGAGAATCATAGGCCATAGAGCCAGCTGCCTAGTAGGCATACCGTGATGGGCTCTGGGAAGGAATGAAGTGGTTGTTGCCTGAGCTAAAGAGTGTACAGCATGCTGCACATAGAGTCACGTGGGCTTCTCTTCTAACCTGCAGGTCCGGGTGAATCAAACCTAATAGGTCCCTTCAGAAAAGTAAGCCATGTAATGAACCACAGTTACCTAAGTGGTTATCGTTAGTTAGTATTTGGTATAGGGCATTCATTTTTATTCTAAGATAACTTTCAAAACTAAGTCATATTTTGGGTTGTAATTTAATACCAAATAGAAGGAAGGTAGGTAAGAAAATGAGTGATGGCGTGTAACTTTTGCCATATTGATACACAACATAAACAGGGCATTAAAAGATGCAGAGCCCTTAGCAGCTAGTGCCAGTTACGAGTGGCTCAGCATTGCTGAAAGCAAATAAGATTGCCTTCAGATGTACAATATATACAAACTGTTGGAGAATTTTTGTTTGACTTTAAGGAAAGAATACTTAAGTTTCTAATGCCTTTCATTATCTAAGAAAATATCCAGAGTTGTTAAAGACTTAATCCACTGTTTTAGAAACTCCACATTTTAGTGACTTTTATATATTAGGTCTTTGTATAAGAAGGGACCTATGTCAGAACTAACTCCTGTTAGCTCATCTCCACTGACAAACAGAATTAGTTTTTCTTCACATGGGTTCCTCAAGACATTAAATGTGGGAAACCTCTTTGTGGCACACGTAGGCCAACAGATAACTTTTTGTATTTCTTGGTGTCTGCCTGAACCACCATTAAGATTGTCCCTGCCCAAGGGTACGAGTCATGTTTTATTCATGTTTGAGTCACCAAACCTAGCATAAGCCTGGCATACAGTAATTCCATAAATGTTGAATCAGTAGCTGAAATTCAGTTTTACGTAAGAGCAACAGCAAGCTACCAGGTGAAGATCACGTCTACTGTTCGAAGTCTAAGCTCTGGAAATCTGAAAATACACTGGATTTTCCATTC
This sequence comes from Lagenorhynchus albirostris, assembly GCF_949774975.1. Classification (NCBI taxonomy): domain Eukaryota; kingdom Metazoa; phylum Chordata; class Mammalia; order Artiodactyla; family Delphinidae; genus Lagenorhynchus; species Lagenorhynchus albirostris. The sequence goes on along the minus strand of NC_083101.1, from coordinate 65,986,627 downwards.
TGCAGTTCATACAGGTTAGCATGTTTTGTTGTGATCAGTTTTCATAGAGAAATCCTCAAAATCTGGAGACTGAGTGGTAACAAGTTGCATTTCTGAGCTTTGTTTTTCCTGTAAAAATCTGTCTAGATTTAAATGCCAGAGGCCTGTGCATGAAAAAGACTCCAAAGAAATATTTTTTGGTTAAAAATAAGTGGTAAATGGAAACTTGTGTACAATATACAGTATTCTGTGGGCCTTATTTAACTAGACCTAAACATCTGGTAGCCTGAGCCGTCAGGCTTGCACAGCTGCAAAGGACAGTAGTGGATCTCGTTAGGATTTGGCCTCTGAATGATCTGGTTGCGTCTTCCACTTTTGGTGTTTATACCCCATAGATCATAAAATATAGAAAGCAGAGCAAAAGTGAAAGAGTGGATGCCCTAGGCGTTTTAAATGATGGGGCAGAGGTGTGATGGCCCTGGTAAGCCTTGGGAGCCCCCAGGTCAGGCTACTCGCGGCTCTGTGGTTCTGGTGCCTCATCTTTGAAGTGGTATCACAATACGGTCTTGGATACCTTCTGCTAAAAGTACTCGAAAAACTGTCATTCTGGGGCTTTATTTATCTCATTGTATAGATAATATTTGAGGACCTCCGTAATGTCAGGCATTGCCTTTGGGACTGGAGATAATTCCCCAAGGACTTGGCAGTCTGGTGGAATTAGGGTTTTCTAAGGTTGTGTTTCATGGTGGTGTGGTTTTATACTACTAAGATCTTTGCTGTGGATCAATTTTTAGCTCCAAGAACATGAAAAGAAAGGAAAAAAATAGAAAATGTCTTGTTACTTCTCTATCTCTATGCCTTATACAGACGTGACTCTTTGAATTTACCTAAGTCATCCCCCACATCAGGTAGTAGGATACTGGGCGGGATTTTATCATACAAAAAACTTTTTGGGGGCACAGCCAAAATATTCTCACAAATATTGAACCAGGTGTATAAGTTGACTAACTTTAGACATGTAGTTGTCATTATTAATTTAAGTGGCTTCCTATTACTCAGAATGCTGTGGACAGCCCAAGGACCTTTTCTGATTGCTGTGTAAGCAGGGAAGTTTAATTTGCATGTATATATTGAGGTTGTCTCTTCTACCAAAAACTGAAGAAAATCATCATTTTTACTTTATGGGATTTGTTAGTGCTAGTCTTTATAGCAACTTTACGTTAAACACTGATTAGCAAAGTATCCTCTTTTTGTTCCTGATGGTGAGGGTTCATTAAGGACCTGGGAGAAATTAGGATTGACTGAGTAGAGTTGAACTTAATTAAAGAAAGGAGACATTAAATTATATTCCTGAATCGGTTTTCTTGAATATTTTATTTCCTGGGAAGGAAGGGTTTAGCAAAAGTTTTTAAAAACAAGATAAACTAGCGATTACATCACACTCATGGCCACATTATTGTTTGGGAATCTATTTCATCTGCATATATGCTTTCACGTTTTTAAAAAAGACTGTTCACGGACAGTCCACTTTATATATGGATTTATTTGACTCCATGACTAGTTATCATTGACTATAACTTAAGAAAAAAAAGACCTCTGTTCCTTTGTCCAGATCAGAATAAACTGTGTTTGAAAGGGGGGCCATGAGGATACCATGAATAACCACAGACTTGGCCCACAAAGGAAAGGAAATTAGGGAAAGAAGGGAGCCGTGCCTTTGGTCCCCCCAAATCCTAGTCTGGGAACCATTAGCAGGACCATCTTGCTGTGCGGCACATTCATAGCGTGAAAAGCAATTTCTAAAACTGCTAAAACCAATCCCTGTAGGATTTTAGAGATTAAACTCACCACCCTGTGTTATAACCAGATGAAAATAATTATGTACCGCAGCCTGCTTCTGAGTGGGGTGAAATGGATTTCTAGTGCCAGGATTCTTAACTAGGTGAGATGGGTGCTGTGTTTTACTAAAGGCTCCCTGCAGTTCAGAGCCTTATCCTATTAGGCAAGTCTCAAAACTGGTCAGACTGGGAAAAAACAATACAACTTTAGACATCAGTTCTTTTAAAACCTCTTCTAACTGAAATCTGTGTTTTTTGGCAAGAGACTTAAATCTCATGTTTAAAATACAGTATCAAAACTGTACCTTGTGGGCTTCCCTGGTGGCGCAGTGGTTGAGAGTCCGCCTGCCGATGCAGGGGACACGGGTTCGTGCCCCGGTCCGGGAGGATCCCACATGCCGCGGAGCAGCTAGGCCAGTGAGCCATGGCCGCTGAGCCTGCGCGTCCGGAGCCCGTGCTCTGCAACGGGAGGGGCTGCAACGGTGAGAGGCCCGCGTACCAAAAAAAAAAAAAAAAAAACCAAAAAAACCCTGTACCTTGTGCATACTAGTTTTTCGCTAAATAAATGTTAAGAGAAAAAGATTTTATAAGCACAAAGACAGTTTAGGCTCAGATTCTGCCTCTATAAAATAAGGATAATAATGGTACCTACCTCATGGGGTTGTGGTGGTGAGGATTAAATGAGTTACTATATGTAAAGTGGTTACAAACGTGCTTGGCACATAAAAAGAAAAAACAAACAATTTTTTTTTTTTTTTTTTTGCGGTACTTGGGCCTCTCACTGTTGTGGCCTCTCCCGTTGCGGAGCACAGGCTCCGGACGTGCAGGCTCAGCGGCCATGGCTCACGGGCCTAGCCGCTCTGCGGCATGTGGGATCTTCCCAGATCGGGGCACGAACCCGTGTCCCCTGCATCGGCAGGTGGACTCTCAACCACTGCGCCACCAGGGAAGCCCAAACAAACAATTTTGATTGAAAAAAGCAATCATTTGTTTGATGGAAATATTCAACAATTTTGATTGAAAAAGTAGACAGTGTTTAACTATTATTATTATATGACGTCCCTGCTGCTAACATCCCACAAGTGGAGAATTGTTTCTCCATTTGTGTAGAAGGACAGTGCTGATTGTTGCACACGCTCTGTAACTCAGTTGTCCTTTTGAACAATGGCACGAAGTTTGTGATACTAGTGAGTGAAGCTATTATCACTAAATGAGACTCACTGACTAGACTTTTCATAAGTCCTCATGGGTATACATGACTGACTTTGTCCCAGTGAACACTGACTTCTGTGGAAAATATTAACCAACCATACACAAGTGAGAATGCCGAAGACACATTACCCACTGTAGAATTATCGACTTCTTAAGAAAGAAATCAAAACTAACAAAGGAAGGGGAATCTGTTACACTATCTTTTTGTGAATTCACTTTTATAAAAATTCTTTGCTGGGTGCTTAATATATATAGGGCAGACACTACTAAGCTCTAAGGACTCAAAGATAGGGGAAAAAGAGTAACAATCCCTACCCTTATGGAGGTTACATAAGAATGAGACTAATAACATTTAGATAATCAGGCAGAATTGTGAATGGTAAGGTAAAGTTGGGAATACAAATGGCTTCCAGATACATGTCTTCTGAATCCTCTAAGGAAGGTATCATTGTTTTTCTCTTCCCACAAAAGAGAAAATGGGCCCAAAGAAGATAACAGACTTACCTAAGGTCAGGTAGCTGGTAAGGAGCAGTCTAACTGGAGTGTGGTTCTAAGCCTTGTGTATTTTTTGTTCATCTGCTGCTGCTGCCACTTACTACAACCAGTGTGGGGAAAGAAGGACTTAAGTGTCTATAGTTTATAAAAGTATTTATCTATTTTGGAGTGTTTGAAATAAATGGATATTGGCCCTAACAAGCAGACTTGGGGATCTCCAAATTTATAACATTGACTCCTTTACTAGTATAGTTAACTCAGGAGGGGAAGATAATTACTACAAATATCAGAATTATTTTGCTTTAAGGGACTTTGGAAACTGTGCAGTGATGTTCAAACCTTTTCTGAGCCTTGGAACCCCTCTCCCTTTTCCAAATGGACTACTACTCAGAACCCCCAAATGTAAATAAAGCATGGGCCACCATGCTTTGGGGGTATCGGGGCAGATCTCCCTGAAGGGCTGTTTGAGCTGAGATCTGAAGGATGGAGAGACATTAGGTTGCTTGGGGGCTAAGATGGAGGGTGCTGAGTGTTGCAAAAGGACCAGCACCCTGAGGTCAGAGAGAGCCTGGGGCACTAGCGGTGTGAACAGAGGCTATTGTCGCTGTGGAGAGACTAGAGCAAGGTAAGGCTGGTTAGCCGGAGCCAGACCATGGAGGGAGGAGCTTGTAGGAGCTTGTAGGCCATGGCGGGGACCATAGTCATTATTCTGGGTGAAATGGGAGGCTGTTGAAGGTTTTAGGCAGGGTTTGCGCTCAGGATTTTTGAAGGGCTTGCTCTGCCACCTGGCAGTCCATTTGAGGTGATCCTCTCTCTGGAGCCAGGGACAGGGTCCCATGTGCAATAGGAATGACTCCTCCTTGTGGCATAGGCAGCCAAGTAACGAGCAATTCCCAGCATGTCAGGGTCCCGTGATGGGCCTGCAAGGGCAATAACATTGAAAAACAGCAGAGAAAAAAAATTGCCCTTTACCCTTAGTGAACTAAGGATAAAGGAACCGTAAGGGAATATAGTCAACCATTACTCCCCTGGGGCTAATGACCCCAAAGTTCTCGGCTTCTTAGGCCAGCTTTCTGTTCTCTCCTCTTGGCATTTTGTAGCCTGGGAGCACCTGCTCCAGGATATAGGAAGAAGAATGGAGTTCAAACTCAAAGTGGATATTTTCTTTATTTTTTTTGAACAATCCTGGTAAAATGCTTATAGGGACAGAAGTTTGAAATTGTCCAGAAGAATGTTTTTTCGATTTCTTTGTTAATGTTGTCTCTCTTCTGGAGGCTGAGCTTCTGAGAAGAATTCATCCAGGGAATTCAAATCTGTTCTCATTTGGGAGTAGGGAGTGAGGTTGGCCATGGCAAGAGGAGGATGGATTTGTGGGAGGATCTCACTGCCATGAAGGTTTCTGTTCTAATTCTTCTCCAGATAAATAGCTGTGACATGGGGTGAATCACTGAACTTTTATAAGACTGATTCCTTGTCTGTAATAAGAAGGAATGTGGATTCAGGGACTCTTCTTCCTCTTAAATGCTACGTGTAAAATAATTATTTTAAAAATTAATGTCCATTGTTAGGTTTTATCTTCTTGATTTCAGACTCCTTGAAAGAATATTCTGTTTGTTGTAATACTGTGGATAGGATTCATTGATGTGTTTTATAGTCAGTGCAGGAGAGGAGTGGATGGTTTTAGAAATTTGTCCCAGAATTGGTGACATTATAATAAGCAGATCCAATGTTGTAGCCGTTTGTTCTTGATTAGGGAATCGTTTAGACCTCCAAACTTGGGCAGAACATATTGTGTTCTTTGTGTTCCACTGTGCAGATTGCCTGTTTTTCTTTGGAATCCTGTGCCATCTCATGGCTTCTTTCCCCTTGATATCATGACACATGACTGATGATGTCAAAGAACCTTCTGGATTTTCTTTTTTTCTGTTGGCCTTTAAGTACATGAAATAACATCACATTTCTGCTTTGAAGAGTTCCTTATTTTAAGAACTCACTAAGGAGTTCTTGTTCACATTCTTGAAAATGCTTTTCTCAAGAATCCATGTTTCCTTCTTTAACAGAAATCAGAAAATCATTGCTTTGAAGTCTAGATTTTGGTTTTCATTCATTCCTATAACTTTCTCTTGTTTTTGCTCAAGAAACAGTGCCACATGAATGAAGCCTGAACAGTTCAAAAACTCCTGCAGCCAGAAAACTGCATTGCAGTGTTTTACTCCTAAGCCAGCTGGAATTCTAATAGATTGGCTTGCTGGTAGCCCTCTTAGTTTCTTTTTTTCTCTCTGTCTTTTTTTTTTTCCTGCTTGAGCATTCAACTTTTCTGGCCTTCCTTAACTTGCTAGTTGTTATGTGCTGGCTCGTAATGCTATACAGAATGGTAAAAGAATTGTTGGTAAATTCTCCCAAGTTTCCTAAATCTTGCTTGATGAGTCTGCTTATCTCATAGTCTGTGCATGTTATAAGCATCACCATTATTTGCTCAGCAGAGTGAAACAGAAAAGCATTAGGAAGAGTCTGTACAGAGCTTCTGCTACTTGTGTGGCATTGTCTAAGAGAAGCTGGTGGTTTGAGAAACCATAACTAACCCATGAGCACTTGATTGCATTTTGAGCACACAGTGAACTAAGGACAGACTATACGTGTGAAGTTTGATTTCAGCCATAGGCTTAATTGTGTGGAGTTCAGCCACCAAATATGTTCATATGGGTATCATATAACTTTTGGAACTTGAATACATTAACTCCAGGTTTCATCCCATTCCAACCTTTTGATGCTCTTAAGAACCAAAAAAAAAAAAAAAAGTCACTGAAAACAATGACTCCAAATTTGAGGAAAGATCCTGGTGCCTTACTTGCCTTTTCTTATAAAAGTTAACTACAAGTATGGTGTAAGAACTTTTAGATGGAGATGGATAAGAAACATCACATAAATACAAATACATTCCTGTTCTTGGAATATACACAGACTTTTTGCTTATTGGTTGAACACTAAGGCTAAGGCAAATGAAAATGGTCATTGAAATTCATCCATCTTTTGGACATTTGGCACCTCATTGTACAAATGTGCACATTTATGACTTTGGCTCACAAAAGCTTTAAAATATTTGGCTTTTTATTTGGAAATCTGTCAGCCCTTTTTGAAGTCTTTTAATTTGGTGGGGGCGCTAGATTAGACTGGAATAATAATAATGAAGTATGCTCTGCAAATAATTGAAAATACCCAGATTATTTCTTTTTTATAGATTGCCAACAAATTTTATAAATTGCACCTTGGCAATGATTATTTTAGGTTGTCTAACTTGTCAAGAAGTACAGTTTCTGTTACAAGGAAATAACGACGTTTTCGCTTAGAGGAGTATGAAACATTTTCCACAACTGTGAATCTGTTATTGGTTTCATTCAGCCAGCTGCCAGTGGAATCCAATTTCTAGAAGGCAGAAGCATTGCCATTCACTCTTGCTGTCCTTTCACCTATTTCTTCAAATTTGGAGTCCTTCATCCTCCAAGCATCCTTAGGGTCTTCCTCTGCCAGGTTGAATGTGTGAGTTGCAGGAAGTGAGTTGAAGGTTTGTTCCATTTCCTGCTCTCAAATAATAATTTCTCATAGTTTTCCTTTTCCCTTTGGTGATCTACTTTCAGGATCTGAGTCACTAAATGAGTTTTATCAAAGGAGGAGAATGTACTTAGACACTTAGAAATTGAAAGGGGATTCGTAAGTTGGCAATTGCCTTGAATGAAGTACCAGGTGAATGCTGCTGTCCCTCAGCCCAAGTGATATAATTTATTGATCTTAATGGATGTTAAGCATAAGCAATTCCATTTCTTAAAGGTGTATTTTATAGAAGTAAATACCTTCCAATACAATTGTGTTCTTTGTTTAGATCGTGTTGGAAAAGTACTAGAAATTTCATTGAAATATGACTTTGTGCAGTTTTTGAAAGAAAAATCTGGAATATGTTGCTTTGAAAAGCTTTTGACATTGATTCTGAATTTCTGCACAAACCTTTGTAGCCTTTTCACAGGTGTAAGCATTTATGGGAAGACTAGTGAATTTTTTTTTTTCTTCTGAATTCTGTAAAACTTAAGTCCACAATACAAGCTTTTGGAGTAGAATAGGCATTAAAATGTGGTAGATTCACACACAAGTAGGTGGTCTGTGTACTACGGTGGATACGGTGTTTACTGTTTTCTTGAGGGAGGCATTTTTGTTCCTCTGGGGAAATAAACTTCCCAGTTTTCTTAAGTATTTTTAAGCTTGGTTACCTATTTTTTAAAGTAATTTCTGCCACTGTTGATTTGTAGAATCCAAGGAGCACTTTTAGTTAATCTTATACATTAAAACCTAGTTGGATTCAGCAGATACTCAACAAGTGCCCACTCTGCGCTGGATGTTTGTAGAATTGCTGTTTTGTTTGTGAACATATGCACTGGGCGTAGATCTGAAGCCTTCCCTTTGCAAACACTCCTGAGAATAGGACTCAAGGTGAAAATGTGTTTTGGCCTATGTCATGTTTTCTGGTCCTTTCTATGTGTTTCATTGGGAAAATATTTTTTAAACATGTTTTGGGTTAGGGAACCAACCCACTTGTCCAGCTTGTGAAAGTCTATGGAACCACCGCAGCATCAGAAAAAGACAACACTTTATCAGGAGTGTAATCACTCAGTCACCTAATACAGAGTGCTTCAAGAGTTTGCATCTAAGGCCAAGCGGCAAAGCCATTCAGTGGGTAGAGGCGGAGGACAAGAGGCCTGAAGACCGCCCTGCCCTGTAGAGAGAATGCTTTAAACACACGTTGCCATTAATTTTTAAGGCAGAAAGCATCTTGAACCCGCGCCTCTCTTTTCCCCCTTCCTCCCAGCGTTGCTGTTTGAGTTTGCTCCCAAATGCTCACAAGGCCGTGCCAGACGGAAACTCGCAGAGGCCGCTGCCGTCCCACGGAGGCCACTCCGGGGAGGGACGCGACCGGAACAGTCGCGCTCAGTGCTCGCGGGCGCCCCGGGCTCCGGTCCGCGGTGCCCCCGGCGGGCTGAGGGCGGCCCGGCTTCCCCCGCGGCCCCCGGCGCACATGTGCCGCCCCTCCCCCCTCCCCCAGCCTCTGGAGTCGCTTCGAGGCCATCTAGTCATACGCTGTCCATCAGATGTGTTTACTTTTTTCCTGACAGCAGACACATCTGGAGCACATATTCAGGTTATTCCAGTGCCACTAGACACATTCCACAAGATCATTTCAGCGGTTGTTATGGCGATCTTCCTCCCTCCAGTGATTTTCAAGTTGCATGACAGAAATAGCTGGAGCTAACCAGGGGGACAAAAGTCAACGGGATCAGGAAGGGCTTCTTTCACAGAATGAACTAATTAGTGACCCTGCTTTCTTCACAGGGCAATGAGCATATGGTTTAATAAAGTGAGTCTATGACACTCGCCCCCCACCCCCCACCCCCCCACACCGTAGGCAAAGCTGTCACTGGCTGAAAACTTTCCTGTTTTTACTGGTGGGACCGTAGTCTGCTGTCTTTCAACAGAGTTTACTTCACAAGTAGAAAATGTTTGCTCCTGAGAGTTAAACTTCAGAACTTTTTCTTGGCTTCATACTACCTAACTATAGTGGGTCCTTCGACTTAAAGAAACAGTGTTCATTTTAGCTGCCTTCCATTGGAAGGATTTATGCTTACTCCAGACTCAGCGTTTTCAGTTAGGTTTTTGTAAGTATTATGAATTGGTAACTGCCGGTTCAGGTGAGTATAACTGGTTGTGATTTTCCCAGCAAACATAATCAATTATTTCTCCCTGGATTAGTTAGAAACATTCATACCTGTGATTTTATTGGGCACAATTATAGAATATTTTAGTACCAAAAGGTTTGATTAATTAAACAAACTCCATTGCAATCACATTTAAGTAACAGGCAGAGGTCTGGTTATGATTCCATTTTTTTTCCCCTGAGGCTTAACTTCTTACATCTTGTGTAGGTTTTTTGACCACGTTATAGTGTGAACATACCATTGAAGACACGGGAATTTAGACCTGAGATCACTTTGTATTATGAGGCAGAAATTCTTGCAGTCTGTAGTAGGTATAGAAGGTAATGCTGTACAGCACTGCCATCTTTGATTAGTCTATGAAGAGTACAGCAGGCCTTAATAGATGTTTTTTGGGTGGATGGACATATAATATGGATTCAGACAAAATATGTGTTACCTTTAATCATAATTCTGAAATTTGTGAATCACGGGCCCATTTTCTTTCCTTTTTTTTTGGTTTGGTATTTCTGTACTCTTGGTGTTAAAAAGTATATCCACCTTTATGTATTTCATACTTTCCTCACATGTAGTGCCAAATCCTCTTTTATACACATAATCTCAACCTCCTTTTCTTGTTCCCCCACCAAAACTCACACATTTCCCTCACTTGCACATACCACATGTTTAAGTTTAGTCCCAAGGCATTACAGTCACCATGAACAACAGAGTTTGTAATTTTCCCATTTGATTGAATTACTCATATGTTGACTGAGTTCTCTGGACTCTGGGAATGTGACAGTGGGTGACAAGTAGGAAAATCAGAGCTGGCCTCTCTCAAGCACATTTTCCTAATTCTTTCCCCATTGGTATAACGCCCCCCTCCCCCAACGTCTCCCCCTTCCCACCCCCAGTCAAATTCCTTTTCCATGGGTCCTGCTGAAGCTGGTCACCAGGCTGCTTTGGAGTACCTGCTCTCAGCAATGCCAGGAGAACACAGAGAGGTCGCATGATCAGATATGAATTTAATTCGCGGAGACCTGCTTGTCGCTTCTTGTGTTCCTGCTAGTTACATGTTATTAACTGTGGTCCCTTTCGGATCCTCAGTTACTTGGGCGAGTATGTATCTCGCAGGGGCTGGGCTCAGGTTACAAAGCTGAGGCTGGTTCTAAAATGATGCTTCCCTCTCCAGATGTAACTTTGCAGTAATTAAACTTAAGCATTGTAGTCAGTGTTGTGGTAGCCATCGCCAAGTCTAATTGATAATATCACTTATAGCACTTAATGCTAGTTATCTGGGAACTAGAGTAAACCTGAAAATGTCACAGCTATTAACCCTTGTTTTTTCCTGCGTCAGGTAAAGTGGATAGCTTATCCCTTCATCAAAATCTGTCGTCTATATTGGATCCAATACATTTGAGACATTTTTTTTCTTAATTTACCTATCCATCCATTTATTCTTCCATCTATCTTTATGCAGGTTCCAGAGTTTGTTGCCTTGAGTTTTGGAGATTTCATCCAGCACAGAGCTATTAACTTCCTTGGGTGCCTTGGTTTCCCTTTCTCAAAATCCATGGTAAAAAACATACTTGCCCGTCATGAAAGACTAGTTGCTTACTTATATTTCCGTCGAGTTTCTTCGAAAAGAAAAAGTGAACGTGGGCTTCCCTGATGGTGCAGTGGTTGAGAGTCCGCCTGCCGATGCAGGGGACGCGGGTTCGTGCCCCGGTCCGGGAAGATCCCACATGCCGCGGAGCAGCTGGGCCCGTGAGCCGTGGCCGCTGGGCCTGTGTGTCCAGAGCCTGTGCTCCACAACGGGAGAGGCCACAACAGTGAGAGGCCCGTGAACCGCAAAAAAAAAAAAAAAGAAAAAGTGAATGAGTCCCAACAAAATATATCACAAAGGATCCTCAAGCTTCAGATTATCTTGTGCGTTCTTTTATTATGCCCAAGAAGGTGGCAACCAGCTTAATTCAGTCAAGCTGCCAGGGTCCCAGAGCAATTTGCCTGTGTGTGGTAGCTAAATAAATAGTGAACTGAAGATGGCAGTGATAATCTCAATTCATAGGGTTTTCTCAGTCATGAAATGTTTGTGTTAAGAATGACTTTGTTGTTGTTTTTGTTACAGTCTGACAGCTGAAGATGCTTTTAAAATCTTTCTAGTCACTCAGAGCAGAACTGTACGGCACCCGCTTGGTGGTTCTAAAAGGCAGGTCCTATCAATCACAGCAAGGGCAAGTCTCTGGGTTATGGGGGAAGATTGAGGGGTGGTGGAGCAAGGCAGGGAGAAGGTGGGGGGGAGCTGCTGCTCTGTCCAGTTTACATTTGTCACCAGTGACTAGCTTTTAAAAAATGTATTAGCTGTGCATGGTGGTAAGTAAGATCCAGCTGCAGGGGATTACGGCTTTGAGTGGGTCGGGGAGTTTGGAATGCATTCAGTTCCATCGGGGATTTGTGTCCCTCGTCATCAGCCTTAACATTGCTAAAGCGGTAAAGATTAAGAACAGACCAGTGTCACCTGCCCTGAACTTTGAAAAACCTTGGAGCCATGAAACAAAGTGGGGGTGGTGGTTTAGAAAGTGTCCCTTCTCTCTGTCCCCAAGTATTTTCCCAGGGACACATATGAAATAAATGGAAACACGTGAGCTCAGGTGAAAGGCTGTCTAGGACTGCATTATTCCCAGAACTTGCCGAACGTGGTCCTCATCATAACGTAGGATGAAAAACACTTTCCACAAATAACTTTCTGTTAATGAACATTTTTTTTGGGGGGTGGTCCAAATCAAGATGAGCCATCAGTAGTTAGAAGGGAATGTATGTGTCTGACAGATTGAGCCTCACGTCATAGAAGGAAAAGCCTTTTTGGTTGGTGTGGTTTTAGTGACCCTCCCCCTCTCCCCCAGCAAGAAAGTTAAGAGAACACCACAAAGGTTTGCTTTTTTCAGGGATTTTGAAATTCAGCATACATGCCAGCAAGCAGTTTAGAGGCAGGAAGTCTTTTCTAGTAGTGCAGTCATGAACTGGTAAACTAGAAGCATCTGTAAAAATTTAGAGGGAATATCAGCTTTCTCAAAGCTCCAGCCCAAGTGTAATGAGGTGCAAATGATAGCACTGTATAACCCTTCCCCACCCCAATTGTGGAATGAGATACTGAGTCAGAAATAAGGAGGAAGACAAGGATTTCAGAACTCTGCTTCACTGAAACAGATTTCGTTTTTCAGATGAAATGGCTTTCGGGTGACTAAGGATAACCTCAACGTTTAGGGTCGATGAGTAGTAAACAAATGATTTTCTGCTCAGCATCTGAGATGCCATTTCTGAAAAGTGGTGGCTTTTCGGGTGTGGGTGCGTGAAATGACAAACCTACTCATCTGGCTGAGTAAGTTCACAAGAGTCTTTAGTTTAAAGTAAACTTCAGCTGATTTGTATCTTTGGCAGGCACCTCTCTCTTTACAGAAAGAAAAAAACAGAGGGGATAAGAAAAAAAGATGTGATTTGTTTGAAGGAACACATCTGGGGTTTGATCTGCTGTATCTTAACACCAGATGGCAGGTTTAGGCTGACAGCTAAACCCACTTTAGCCTGGTCAAACGGTATCTTACTATGTCGTTTTTTTCCCCTGTCCGTGCACAGGAAGCAGAATACTTCTTTGCATTCAGGGCCAGCAGTCCTTCTTGTATCTGTGCCTCTGGGCTGTTTCACTGCCTCTCTGCTGTTTATAGACAAGGCTGGCTTCCCTTGGCAACCCCTGAAATAGGTTCCCTCTGTGGCTCATACCTTTTCAAAGGTATGTTTTGTTGAGGCAGAGGTGTGGTGCCTTAAGGTGACTGGTGCTTGTCATGACAGGCATGGCATTAGCTGGGCCGAGCAGTGACTAGAAGCGACAGCGGCGCTTTGCAGTGCCCGGGGGCCTCTCAGTCAGCACTCTTGCTGGAGAGACTATGGAAGCACCTCTGAGTACCTTCGCTCATCGTGGAGATGACAGTTGAGATCGGGGCCCAGAAGGTGATTGAGGACCCCCCCCCGCATCTTCTTGTAGTAGTTTTTACTTGAAAGAGCGTCACCCACGTGGCCGAAAGAAAGAATGCAAGCATGCTATGTCCAGAGCCACAGAAGGGGTCTCTGAATTCCCATAAGTTTTGAGTCTGAAATTCTGCCATTAGACTTACAGTTTCTTTGTGCACTGTCGTGTCATAAAATGATCAAACGTTAAAAAAAAAACCCCAAACCTCTCAATTATACACTTCAGGGAATGGGGATGATAAATAATATATTTTCCCTCACTGTTGTTTGATACTGTACCTCCTCAAGGGTAGCAAATCATAGCCTATCTATATTACTGATTCCCAAAGGACTTGGTCAGAAGTTTATCACTCTCAACTATTGTCTATCTTTGTAGATTTTCTAGGAATTATTCTTAGGATGCTTACGAATGATTAATGGACGTATGCGTAATCTGTGCAGAGGGCTACAAAATGCATTCACTTAATCCATTCTACAAACTGAGATTAATTAGAACTGTCTGTAGGCATCTTATAAGGTCACAATTCTAATATAATTTGGTAGAAGCTATTAGGGATTTGAATGAAATTTCTAAAGCACTTCCATAGAGAGGGGAAAAGGCCTTTAGGGGGAAGTCGGTGAATGTTTTTTGTGGGCAGAATTTGAAGTTACTGCCTGAGCTTCCTTTCCCTTCATAGTTCATCTTTCCGGTTAGTCAAAGATCACTCAGATTATAGTTTCCCTGTTCAAAAAAACAAACAATTTCTATGTACCAGATGGTATTGTACTTACTGAAATCAAGGCGGTCAAAATTGTTCCTGTGTGGACTTGGTTTTCCTTGAGAGAAAAATTTCACTTGTAATTCTTATATGCTGTCATAGAACTATTTGATAGACAATGTATTTTGACATACAAACTTTTCAACTTGCTATTTTAGGAAAAGAATTTATTGGTTAGGGAAATCACTGATTAGAATTTAATAAGAGTACTAAGTAAGAGTTGCTTCTTAGTAACCTCTGTAATATGGTTCTTATAAATAAAATGACAAAACAAAAACAAGTTAGCTGATTCTCTTCAGGAAACTTAGCTCAATTTCATACTATGAAGAAGATCCATTTGATAACTTAGAGGGGAGGGCTATTGTCGTTTTAATCACTCTGTGGAGGAGGACTTCCCTTGACAAGGCAAAATCATAAGTTCTTGAAGCTACTTGACCAGTTACAGTCATTTGAAAAGGAGCATGTCCTAGGTAATATTAAGGTAAATTCATAGCTCTTTTTGTGTTCAGGGCTTCTGTAACTTTGTTGGCTTAAAAAATATATATATATTTAAATTTACTGAATAGTTTTGATGTTACAATGTTAGTTTTTAGTGTTCCGCAAAATTGAATGTATTAATTTCTGAGCTAGGTTAGTCAGTTTCAGCTAGAGTATTTCCAGTACCCAACACCGTGTTAATCCTTTTTTACCTACCTGTCACGCATAGTAATGTTGAAAAAAATTTTTGACGTGAATTTGCTTTATCTTCTCTGACACGTTTGGGTAAATGACAATGACTTTGGTGTTTTTAAAATGTTCCTTGATTTGAGAAAGTAGCCTTCAATAAGCTTCAGGTGGTTTCCCAGTAAGTTCTTAACGGATTGCCATCCCTCTCCATATCTCTCTTTAAAATTTTTTTCCCTAAAGGCTATGTGGTAGGAAACTACCTAGTACTCCACGTATTACTATGCTAGTCCTACGTTAAAAACCACTGGAAATTGAAAAGCATGCACTTTTGCATTTAGGCTCACTTGGTTTTGGGTAGCTGATCCATGACCATGGGCAAGTTACGTAACTTTTGCATCTTAGTTTTTTCTTTTCAAAAATGATATCTAGACCTACTTTGTTTTTTGTGAGGATAAAATGAGATAATATTAGTATATAAAACCTCATATGGAGTCTAACTTATAGTACAGGGAGGCACAGTACTTGATAATTACTAGTGTTATCATTTAAATGGGAAGTTGGCATGAACTTTAAATGGACTGTGAATATTTGCAGAATCTTCAGATGCTGAGTACTTTATTTTGTAAAAGTTGCTATTTGCTCATTATATTCATAATACCTCATTTAGCTTGTATCGCAGAAGTGTAACTTCCCTGTGTATTTTCCTTAGTTAACTTTAGTCACTACAATATTCTTCTCTGAGAACTGGAAAAAACATCGGAGGAAAATATAATGATTTAGTTGAAAAAACATGTCTGAGAACTTAACTACATTTTAATACTTTTTTTTCTTTAAGTTTGTTTGGGGGAATAAAAACCCAACACTTCACCTCACCACTACTACATTTGTATGTTTACACATACCCGAGGAATCTCTCAATGTAGTCTAAATATCTCAGAGGCCTGCTTTTTGGAGTAAAAGATTCATAAATCAAAGTTGGGAAATCCTACTGTTTTTAGGCCTGTTATAATAAATACTCTTATTTGAAAGAGTTGTGTTTGTAGCTTATTTGATCAAACACCCACCTCATCTATCAGTGTACAGTCGGAAAGTTGAAGAGTTTTTCTTTAAATGGAGGGCATGTGTATATATATGTATACTTTGCATACATTCTAATACTTTTGTCCTTCCTTGGAAGGATGTGGATGACTAATGAGTGAAGGAGTAATGCAGTTAATAGTTTTAGTGATGTATATTGCTTAATTTTCCATTATGAGATATGTGTATCAAATATATGTACAAACATAAAACAGTTCTCAGGTGATTTCCCCCCCCTCAGGTGATTTTAGTTGCTGATTTTCTTTTGTATATCTCTAGAGTTTCCTCAAAGTGTACTCTAATGTAGTGGTAACACTTTACATTTTGTATTAATTATATTTATTTATTTGAATTTTATTTATTTTTTTATACAGCAGGTTCTTTTTTTGGTAGTACTTTATTTTTATTTATTTATTTATTTTATTTTTTGTGCTTTAAACCATTATCTTTTTTTGACTAATCAGCCCTTTATTTTTTGTGTGTGTTAGTGTCTGCTTTATAACAAAGTGAATCAGTTATACATATACATATGTCCCCATATCTCCTCCCTCTTGTGTCTCCCTCCCTCCCACCCTCCCTATCCTACTTCTCTAGGTGGTCACAAAGCACCGAGCTGATCTCCCTGTGCTGTGCGGCTATGCAGCAGGTTCTTATTAGTTATCCATTTTATACATATTAGTGTATACATGTCAATCCCAATCGCCCAATTCATCACTCCACCCCCACACCACCCCCCAGCCGCTTTCCCCCGTTGGTGTCCATACGTTTGTTCTCTACATCTGTGTCTCAATTTCTGCCCTGCAGACCGGTTCATCTGTACCATTTTTCTACGTTCCACATATATGCGTTAATATACGATATTTGCTTTTCTCTTTCTGACTTACTTATATTAATTTAAATTACAGTTCCCATTTAGAGATATGGAAGTATATATAAAGGAGGTTACGACTGGCCTCAGTTTGTTTATTTTGTAACTTATTGCAGGGTTGGCAATGAATCCCTCGTCTTGGGATTTGGAGGTTCTTCTTCATCAAAATACTGTTTCCCAGACTCCTTGCAACTACTATGTACTGTTTTAGTCCAATCCACCATAATCCCTTGCTGTTTATATGCTCTTGTGGAGGTAGCTAAAAGATACTGCTAGGGTATGCTTTATATTCATACACAATCTACAGAAAAAGAGGTAATTGTCATTCAAGAAGCCTGAATCTTTTGGATTATTACCTTACATTGGAAATTAAATTTGTTTTTCTCTCTGCTAGATTACATGTAAACATTATTCAGTTATCAAGGCAAAATATATCTGTAGCCACTACTCCCCCCAACCCCCAACAGGATCTAGAGTATAAAAGTAAACTTGAAATTTCTGAATCCTACAGACCCTGTTGCTGTTTATGACTCATTGCTCTAGTTTGTTTGGTTTTCGGGTTCATCAGCTGAGTAACACCCCACTGCCATGTTCAGTGTTTTCATCCCTTTCCCTTTATATATTTGGACCATTTTAGTTTAATTTGAGTAGCTGCTTTGTCAACTTCCAAAAGTACCAGTTGTATGAGTAATACGTATTTGTGAGAAGTAGTTCTCTTCTAGGTCCACATTCTTAGTGACCTCCCTAAGCCAAATAGGCAGACAGCCGTAAGTGTGGAACAAAATATGACACTCTGAAAGTTGTTTCCCACCTGGGAAGTGCTGTTTCTTTGGTGGCTTTTAATGAGAGTAGAGGCATAGCTAAAAAGCAGGGGTGTGGAGCCAGATAAACCTATCATTTGAATCTTGTTTCTTTGACTTCCTAGAAATATGACTTTGGGCAATACTTTTAACTTCTCTGGGGCTTATTATTGCCATTTTGGGGATTAAAAAAATACATATCTCAAGGAGTTGTAGAAATTAAATGAGGTGATATTTGCAGAGTGCCTGGTATGGATGCCCACTGGTATACAACATATAGATAGCCTTAATAGTATGTGTAATCCTTGAGTTATCTGTGAGTTTCTGTGGATATTGGCTTGGACTGCATATCTCTCATCACTGATTCTGTTTACACTCACTGACATTTCTAGATTCTTTTCTAGTAGGGCATCATTTCTGCTGCTAGGGCAGAGTTTTTTAAAAACCATGACACATATTTCTAACTAGTATTTTTGTTTTTCGTTTTAAATAGAAATACATGTACCATCTATCATACAATTGTACTGACTGTGAAATCTAACAAATATCATCTCTGCTTAATTATTTGCTTTTTTTCTTGAGGATTTGTTGTACAGGTAGCTTACACAGTTTTAAAAACACTGGCATAGAGGATTGAGTTAATGTCACTTATTTTTTTAAATGAATTTACTTATTTTTATTTTTGGCTGTGTTGGATCTTCTTTGCTGCACGTGGACTTTCGCTAGTTGCGGCGAACGGGGACTACTCTTCGTTGAGGTGCACAGCTCCTCATTGCGGTGGCTTCTCTTGTTGCGGAGCACGGGCTCTAGGTGTGCGGGCTTCAGTAGTTGTGGCACGAAGGCTCAGTAGTTGTGGCTCGCGGGCTCTAGAGCGCAGGCTCAGTAGTTGTGGCACACGGACTTAGTTGCTTCGTGGCATGTGGGATCTTCCCCGACCAGGGCTCGAACCTATGTCCCCTGCATTGGCAGGCGGATTCTTAACTACTGCGCCACCAGGGAAGCCCACTTTTTAATTCTTGACACACTTTTCTCATTGATCCATACAATGACCTTCTTTTCGTTTATTTTTTTTTTTTGTTAAAATATTTGAATTTGGTTTTCTGTTGGGGACAAGTGATTAAGGGACTTTATTTTTCTGTTGCCAAGGCTCTGAGGTCAAGTGAAGCCAGAATATATTGTCATGATGGGATGTTAGAAATGGAAGTTGCCTGCAGTGTCCTTTAACCAGGTACTTCTTAACTTTTTAATAGAAATGTCTCATCCTTTTTAATGAATTAAAAAATTTGAAACTTCTCTCACTTAAAAATCACAGATCTAGTCAGAACTTCTCTGATGAGTGAGGAAACTGAGGCCCAGAGAGGTGGTGTCACAATAGTAATTACCATAATGATGGCCGTCACTTTTGGACCATTTGTGAGGAATAATGATCTCCAGTGGTACCTAAGCTCACACAGCCTATTGTGGGCTCCTGTTACAGTGTTCTCTTCAGCTTCCATATTGGCTCTCCCTAGCCCTCCTTCCTTTCTGGGCTTAATTTTTTCATTTTAAAAAAATTGCATACTTACCATTCTAGCTGTTTACTTCACATTGTATCAATTTTGGTCTTTTTTCGGGATCTAATCTCCCCCAATCTTGCCTTTTTTGGGTGACATTTAGGTTGACATCAGATGAATAGCCCAAATAATAAATATGAATCATGCTTGCCTCAAAACAGTGAGGCAAATAAACTGTCATCATGCTCTTAAAAGTGGATATTATTCAGTACTGGTTTATTGTTTTGAAGAATTTTTGCTTTCAATCCCTGACCCTAAAAAATAAAAGCAAATCAAATTCCATAAAGGTAGAAATTAAAGCAGATATATTCCAAATACCCAAGTCAGAGCCTGGCAAACAGGGAATACTCAGTGAATGCTTTTCAAGTGAATATAAGCCTCCACAGAAGCACAAGCTCTAAATCCTGGGGCTCCTGCTGTTGGGGAGCCAGTTTTCTCTCATTTGTTGAAAGCGCACCATGACTGTACTCGGGAAGGGAGAGTAATGAATGAGTATTTGTGAAACCCTTTCTGTGTGCTAGGTGTTTCCATCAGCACTGCTAAATTTATGTCTACAACAGCTTTCTGGGTTTATGCCTCTTCACTCTTCTCATTTTTTGGGTGAAGAAATGGAAGCTCAGTGTCCACATGAGTTGCTCAAAATGTTTGAATTTGAATTAGGATCTTTCTGACTTTAAAGGCTTGTACTTTCCAGACATCCTTAGCACCACAAGAGTGGTTGCTGCTGGTACTATCTTTATCATCATTATCATCATTGTCATCATTACTTCTAGAGTTATTTGAAGTTGTCCTCAAATGGTAGCCACCTGCTTCCAAAGAGAGTTAGGCACTAATGGTTCAGGTGGCCAGAGTCTCTAGGACCTCCTGTTCCTTGCACACTGGTCTGTTTTGAGTGTACACAAATGATTCCCTGCGTAGGTGGTTACCTGAGATCCCTTTCAAATACCCATATGAAAAATAGACTTTCTAGTTGGGATCAGCTGCCTTGCCTAGGTGGTTTTTATATCTTAGATGAAAAAGTGGACTAGAATGCCAGAAGATTTCCCTAAATGGAAAGGTAGTTGCTTCCCTACCCTCTCCACTTCCCTTGTCAGTTGCCAGAGAGATCTCCAGTGACACAAGAGTACTTCCAAAGTTTGGGGAGTCCTGGATGGTTGGTGGATGAGATCGTTTGATTCCAGTGAAACTTCCCAGCTGCCCTGAATTCAGTCTTCCAGAGCACCATCCTTTTATTACTAGATTGAATTGTAGGATAAGAGAAGTGCTTTGAGCATCTTTATACCCACATATGTAAGACTACATACTTGAGCCTGAGAATTTGGAGTGGGGCCTCTTAAGGACAAAAAAAGTACATGCACATGACTTGTGTGTGTGTATCGATTTGGCTCTGAGATTCATTGTTTTATGTAACTGCCATTAATTTCCCAATTTTTCTTAGCTTATGCGTACAGTCATCATTCTTAGTTGCTTAATACTTATCTTGGGCATTTATTTTACCTGTAACTTTTCCCTTGACTTTTCTACCTGCTCTCATTGCTGTATTTTGAACACCTTCTTTATGGAAAGCAGTAGAAAAACCTGAAGGTGTGTCTAGAACAAACTCAGTTGAATCAAAGGAAGGCTGCCCAAGTTGGCATTTAATGGGGTAGGACTCTGGCAGATGTGCCCATGTTTTCTACTGAAGAGTCTGTGCACACCTGAACCTCTGCACTGAGTTTCGTTTCCTTAATCCTGTGGTGGTGGTGGTGTGAAGAACGCCCAGGTTTCCCATACAAATTAGGAAAGGGAGTTAATCAGAATCAACACTGGGGTAAAAGGAGGTCTTAGCGGAAGTGCCTAAGTATTGTTCCAACACAGGGGATAAATGTGTTCTGCTTTACTTGGCCAGAACAATGTCTCAAGCTGGTGATTAGGCTCTACTCCAGCTTTAACCTCAGGCAAAATTTATGCAGCTCTACTACTGTGTGTCAGGTAATTAAAGGGAAAAAGGGGAAATATTTGCTTAAAGTGGAAGTGTTTTTAATTAAACATGAAAAATAATAAGTAAGTGCAAAGGGAAGTCGGCAGTAGGGAAATTGTTTTTAACTTTTCCTTTAAAACATTAAGAACTTCAAGCAAAAGGCCAATATTTTAGGCATGGCTGTTTGTTAAGCCCTTACAGAGCTGTGCTGGAATTCTGAAATTCTTCTGTCTTTGCGTTGAAGAACTTGGAGGTGTTATTCTGTCTTAGTTGAAAGATAATGCTCTTTGCCATTTTCTGCTATCCACTAATGATTCGCTTGATAGGAAAGGAGTTCTTTAATTTAAAATAAGAGCCATTTTAAAACCTAGTAGATAGTAGTACGAATCTTGATGTGGGAAGTACAGTTACAGCAGGAAGTTTAGGCTGAAAAAAAGGGGGGGGGATAAAATCTTTTACTTACTATGATTGACTAGCATACTGGTTGGATTATGTTGCATCTAAAGTTTCTGTTAATGGTTCCACCACTCTGCTCATCACCAAGGGTTGCAACTCCATCAGGTTTGATTTCACTTTAGACCCCAGACCTTAAGGGTTCTGCATCCATAAAGCCTTATCCTTACCACCTGTTTTAAAATGGACTGTGACCATTGCAGTTGCCTGCCTAGGTCATTTTAATAACATCCTTGCCCGCCGTTCATACCTAATCTCTATTGTTGCTGTCCGTCTTGCCCAGGGTAGCTAGAATGATTTTACCTAAGGCTCAGTTTTCGTCATGGTACTCAGTTTCCTCAAGCTTTGCACAAAATTTGAGTTTTTCCCTGCCATGGCCCTTGGACGTCAGCATCACATCTGAGAATTGTATTTCCTACATGTACTCTACACTGTAGCCATTTTTGAACTATTTTAGCCATTCCTTCAACACTCTTGTACAGCTCATTTCTTCTACCACCTTACCTGTGCTCTTGGCTCTAGGCTCCTAATTAAGTCCTTTTTATTTTTTAAACTGAAGTATAATTGATTCACAATGTTGTGTTTCAGGTGTACAATGAAGTGACTCAGTTATACATATATAACTTATTCTTTTTCAGATTATTTTCCATTATAGGTTATTATAAAATATTGAGTATAATTCCCTGTGTTACACAGTAGGTCCTTATTGATTATCTGTTTTCTGTAAAGTAGTGTATATATGTTAATCCCAAACTCCTAATTTATCCCTGCCCCCCTTTCCCCTGTGGTAACCGTAAGTTTGTTTTCTACATCTGTGGGTCTATTTCTGTTTTGTATATAAGATCATTTGTATCATTTTTTTTTAGATTCCACATATAAACGATAACATATGTTTGTCTTTCTCTGTGTGGCTTACTTCACTTAGTATGATAATCTCTAGGTCCATCCATGTTGCTGCCAAAGGCATTATTTCATTCTTTTTTATGGCTGAGTAATATTCCATCGTATATATGTACCACATTTTCTTTATCCATTCATCTGTCGAAGGACATTTAGTTTGCTTCCATGTCTTGGCTATTGTAAATAGTGCTGCAGTGAACATTGGGGTGCGTGTATCTTTTTGAATTATGTTTTTTTCCTGATATATGCCCAGGAGTGGGATTGCAGGATCATATAGTAGCTCTAGTTTTAGTTTTTTAAGGTACCTCCATAAGGAGACCATAAACAAAACAAAAAGACAACCTACAAAATGGGAGAAAATATTTGCAAATGATGCGACTGACAAAGGATTAATCTCCAAAATACACAAACAACTCAATATATAAAAAAAAACCCAATCAATAAATGGGCAGAAGATCTAAACAGACATTTCTTCAAGGAAGACATACAGATGGCCAAAAGACAGATGAAAAGATGCTCAACATTGCTAATTATCAGAGAAATGCAAATCAAAACTACAATGGGGTATCACCTCACACTGGTCAGGATGGCCATCATCAAAAAGTCTGCAAATAATAAATGCTGGAGAGGGTGTGGCGAAAAGGAACCCTCCTACACTGTTGGTGGGAATGTAAATTGATAGAGTCACTATGGAGAACAGTATGGAGGGTCCTTAAGTCCTTTCAAAATGTTAACCTCTTTGATGAAGGCCTTGCCTGTCCTCTTAGTGGGCTAAGATTTTTCCGTCTGAATCTTCTTCGTACCTCATTATACCTTGTAGTGGTTTTGTATTCTGTTACTAAACTACATGTTCCTTTCGGGTAAGACTTTTGGACTGGTCACCTTTGTTATCTTCCACCTTGTGTTACCTTGTGAAGTCATGCTGTCCCTGCTCTAAAGTCTTCTATTAATGATGCAGCAGTGTGTAAAATTGGGGTATTAACACTTATCCTCCAGGGTTGTTCTGAGGAGCACATCAGAGAATTTATTTAGATACACACCTCTGTGTCTGTCATACACCCAGTAGGCTCTTAATAAATAGTATGGTAGTTGTAGCCAGATGGCCATGGTTTGAATTTCTCTTCTGTTATCAGCATGTGATTTTTGGGTCTCCGCTCTTTCAGTTCTTCGTCTGTAAAATGAGAATAATGGTAGTATTTACCTCATAGGATTGTTGTGAGGATTAAATGAGTCTGTACATTTAAAGCACTTAGAACAGTACCTGGCAGCTCGTGAGCCTGCACCATTCAATTCAGAAGCCACTAGCCCCACGTGGCGCTTGAGCATTGGAAATGTGGCTGGTCCAAGCTGAGATGTACTATCAGTGTAAAATGCACAATAGAATTCGGAACCTTGGTGTGAAAAAATACAAAGCTCAATATCTCAATTTTTCATTTATTTCATGTTGAAATGATAATATTGATACTTTGAATAATTTGGGTTACATAATTACATTAAAATTATCCCATCTTTTCCCCCCAGTTTTATTGAGGTATAATTTGGCATACATTAATGTATAAGTTTAGGGTAATACAGCATAATGATTTGACTTACATACATCATTAGATGGTTATCACAATAAGGTTAGTGAACATCCATCGTATCATGTAGATACCAAATTAAAGAAACAGAAAGAAAAGGTTTTTTGCTTGTGATGAGAACACTTAGGATTTACTCTCTTAACAACTTTCCTACATAACATACAGAAATATTAATTATATTTATCATGTTGTACATTATACCCCAGTACTTCTTTATCTTATAACTGGGAGTGTGTACCTTTTGACTGCCTTCATCCAAAAAATCTCACCTTCAAAAAAAAACAATGTGACTACTAGAAAACTTTAAATTACATGTGTGGTTCACATATGTCTATTGTACAGCACTGTTGTAATACTGTGTAACATTGTTAGCTTTTGTTAGCATATTGTTTTTATTATTTTTTCCTGCAGTGGTGGTTTCCACATACTCTCCCCCCCCTTTTCTTTTTTCGGTTAACTATTTGAATTCAGTGATTCTGGGTAGGGAAATTTAGGAAAGAAAGGTGTTAATGGATAAGATAAAGCTTAGGTCAAATGAGGGAACAGAGGGGTCAGCAGCTTCTGACCTCAAGTCGAGGAAGACTTGACTACGCTATTTCAGAGCCATGTGCTGTGAGTTGCTGGCTTAATCTTCCTGCTTTCTTAGAGATAGAGAATTCCCTCTATTGCTACCTTATGGTTTCCCCTTATCACAAGGAGGAAGCTACATTTGCTTATTGTAGTTGGGAATCCATTTATAATAATAAAAATAGAAGCTTACTGAAAAATAAGAAATGAGAAGAATTAAGGATTTTTAAAACTTTTTGGTTCAGAAAGCATGAGTTTGGTTTTCCTTAAGGAAATGAGTTTAAAAGATAACATTTTAAAAGCGCGTAAAGACTTAACCAAATATTTTTATCTTAATTCCAAGTAGCCTTCAGCTTCGATGAATTCTACTGCTCTACAGTAACCAGACACCGTGACTGTGACTGCTGATCATGGTTGAAAAACTTTCAAACTATTTTGTGTATGTCATTTCAAATGATTTTATAAAATGCACATCCCATGATCTGAAGGTTGGTTTGCACATATCCCGTGCTTAGTGTGGTACTGTCTTTTGGCAGTGAATTTGCCGTCTTTAGCCATCATGGGCTCATAAGTGGACTGTCATTCCAAGGATCATTTAAGAGCTTGCTTTGGGCAGTCTCTTTCAGGAGGTTGGCCACACAGATGTGTGTAAGTCTTGATGATTATGTGTTCAGTAATTTCCTGGGGTCTTACTTCCCCAATATTGCTTTTCATGGTAGCTGGTTCTTTGCACTGAATATACTATGAGGAATGGGGGTGTGGCAAACTAGATAGAGATAATCATTTGAAGTGCTGGTTTCCTTTGAGATACAAGGTACAGTGAGTAGCATTATCTCTCTGAGAGCCTTAGAACTAATAGGGAGCAAAATGGCACTTGCCAATCCCAGTGGACAGATGTGGTTTATCTTGGTAAGTCTTTGAGAGGGTAGAATCACTGTAATGTGGAGGGCCCCCCCGCAAGATATTCTGTGGGTGTGGCCGCTGGCGCATGATGTTAAGTTTCCCTGCTTCTGTTTAAAATAAGAATCTTTGAGCTATTTTTCTTGTTTCAACAATATCTAGCTGATATCTGTTATTTTACATATGTTATTTGAAGTGATGGTCACCTCTTTACCCATGAGGTATTACATTACAAAAGAAGGACGCATCCCAAGGCACTGCAACTGTGATCTCTGTGTTTGGTTTGCATGCTGTTTCTGAATACATAAATCCAAACTTGGACAATTCAGGTGTGATTATTTATATTAGCAAATACAGGTTTATGAAAGGAGTCATAATAGATTTCTTTTAAAGGTATTTAAAAAAAATTATTTAATTTATTTATTTTTGGCTGTGTTGGGTCTTTGCTGCTGTGCGTGGGCTTTCTCTAGTTGCAGAGAGCGGGGGCTACTCTTTGTTGCGGTGCATGGGCTTCTCATTGCGGTGGCTTCTCTTGTTGCAGAGCACAGGCTCTAGGCGCCCGGGCTTCAGGAGTTGTGGCACGCGGGCTCTGGGGCGCAGGTTCAGTAGCTGTAGCGCACGGGCTTAGTTGCTCTGCGGCATGTGGGATCTTCCCGGACCAGGGCTCGAGCTCGTGTCCCCTGCATTGGCAGGCGGATTCTTAACCACTGCGCCACCAGGGAACCCCAGATTTCTTTTAAATAGTAAGCTTCTCTAGGGCCCTGGAATATTTGAGTTGCAATGCTGTCGATCAAAACTTCAAGGAAAATGTCTATTGTGTAACGCCAGACGTGTTTATATACCTATGCCAGTAAAGACTTATGAGGTGCCTGTGTGTAAACGTGTGTGTTTGTGTACATGTGTGTGCTCACATGCTAGCCCACCAAGTACCTGAATATGTACCTCCCTGCTTTTTTACCTTATAGACAAAGCTAAACATTATTCATTGTTTTTGCCTGGTGTATGTCCACCCTCATCTCACTGCAAGTGTCAGGGTAACACACACAGTCGTAAATGAGGAGATGGAACAAGTGGGACCAGAAAACATTGTCCACAGCCCAGTGGTCCGTGTCACCATTCTTCTGCTTCTAGCATATATTGCATAATCAGGAGAGATGAGACAAGCCAAATCCTTTTAGTACACCGTGTCTGGGGAGGTTATGGAGTCCCAGAGGTTCGTTTCTTGTTGCCATTGTAACAGTCTTGATTGTGACAAGGAGATCTTGGAAGTCACCTGAGGATGTCATGAAAACCCCATCCCCATTACTGTTATTTCTGCTGGACACTTTCTGGTTAGGGAATATATTTGATTTATAAAAAAAAAAAAAGCACGACTGAGTGAAAGCACCTTTTGTTCTTTGTATTGAAGTCACATACAAGAATATGTCCCCTTATACAGTTCAACCTAAGCTCTTGCAGTGCAATGGGCTTTATTTATTTATATTTATAAGGAGTCATTTTAAAGCAATGAGAGGCTTTATAGTTACAATGATCACTTCTGCCCTTTCTTACAGAAATGTCAGACTCAGGTTGTTAAGAATCTGAAAATAATGGCGTTCCTCTTATTTCCATGATGGTACTTATATGGCAAGAAAGACCCATAGGGGTTTTTCCTGTTTTGAAATTATATTCTTTGCCTTGTCGATAAAAAGAGATAACCAGGATATATTAATACATGTATGTTTTGTCAGTGTTGTCTTTGTCCTCTTAATTAGCATAATATTAATTAAAAACTGCTTGCTGAGAGAGTTCTATTTTTGCTGGTTGTGAACTTTTTCAGAAATTACAGCTAAATAAGTATTTTGAATGTTCCAACCAGAATGTTAGTTTTTAAAAAATAAATTTTCTTTCAATCTGTGCAGCTGTAGTTTACTTTCCAGGCATGAGAAATATCTATTTTATTAAGTCCTATGAGGAATACGTGTCACATACATTTAAGGAAAATCTATTTAAGGTGAAAAATTCCAAAAATGACTTCCCCCTGGTGTGAAGTAAAACAAAAGCCCCAACTGCATCTCTGCCTGTGGTAATGACATTGAGGTGACAAACTGCAGGCAGGTGAGGTTCTTGGGGGTGATCTCACACCTGCACCACGAGCCTGGGGAACAGCTGGGTCTGGAGCTGG
Organism: Lagenorhynchus albirostris; assembly: GCF_949774975.1. Taxonomy (NCBI): domain Eukaryota; kingdom Metazoa; phylum Chordata; class Mammalia; order Artiodactyla; family Delphinidae; genus Lagenorhynchus; species Lagenorhynchus albirostris. The sequence continues at coordinate 65,959,099 of NC_083101.1, read as the reverse complement.
CGTCTGGCCTTGCTTTCTGTTTGCTGCGAGACCAGCTCTCAGGCTCGGGGCCTGCACGTTTGCACGGAAGACTCCAAGTGTTTTTTTTTTTTGCAGTACACGGGCCCCTCACTGTTGTGGCCTCTCTCGTTGCGGAGCACAGGCTCCGGACGCGCAGGCTCAGCGGCCATGGCTCACGGGCCCAGCCGCTCCGTGGCACGTGGGATCTTCCCGGACCGGGGCACGAACCCGTGTCCCCTGCATCGGCAGTCGGACTCTCAACACTGCGCCACCAGGGAAACCCTCCAAGTGTTTTTAAAAAGGCAAAGGGGACTGTGGGCGGGTCGCAGTCCCTGGTTTTGTGAATCTTTTTCCCTGGGATGGGGAGGTTGAAGAAACCTCAGCTCAAACCCACCAACCTCCAAGCCCAAGCCCCTTATGTCAATCCTGAGCTTTGTCTGCCAAAGGAGAGTCAGCCGGGAAGCGCAGAAACTGAAGATCCTTGTCCGCTTCAGTCGTAGTTTTGTATAGCCAGGGGGCAGACGGTGAGCCCCTGAACGGCTCCTTTCCCACCGAGTGTGCATTCACTCCCCTGGAACAGTGGAACTCCAGGGTAGTTAAGGGTGGTCAGCATTTATGGGCAGGCAGAACGCTTCTTGCTATAGCACTCAAAGGTGACTGCTGATGATGGTGTTCTTTGATTTAATTCTTTTTTCACACCTCCAAAAAGAAAAGCTATCTATTCAGCTAGTCAGTCTTATCTTATGTATCTACATGTGAAGGGTAAGTCGAGGTTGATTTCAGTTTGAGAGCACCACCCTATCATCTAACCCAACTCGGAGAAGGTTCACAGAAACTACTAGGCTCACCACTGTTTTGTTTCTTTGCTCAGTCACCGCACTATCATCAAGGCCAGATGCTTCCTTCCTCACCTGGTCACGCGTTCTTTTCCTCCAGCACTGGTTGCCATTGGCAAATGCCTTCTGGGATGCCTCCACATATACAGTTTCCCAGGGACATTGAACAGAAACGCTTTGTACTCTTTCTTTCCTAAGATGAATTCTGATGCTTCACTTATATTACATGGGTATGGATTTCTTGGAAGCCAGAGATCAAGAAGTCAGGTCCAGCCTTTAGATAGGTTTGGTTTGGCCAGTATACTGTTTTAAAAGTTTGAGCTTTCTTTAAAAGATTGGGGAGATTTCATACAACAGTTCAGAATTGGCTTCTCCTGAAAAAATGGAAGGATCTGGCGATAGGTCGTCTGCGTTACAGTGTAACTGTGAGGTATAGAAGCAGATTGTGGCTTCTCCCTTTGGAATAATGGCTTTTAAGCCTTTTGGACCAATTATACATAATACACATGAAACAATAGGGAGTTCCTTGGTGGTCTAGTGGTTAGGACTTGGTGCTTTCACTGCCATGGCCAGGGTCCAATCCCTGGTCAGGAGACTAAGATCACGTAAGACACATCACATGGCCAAAAAAAAAAAAAAAAAAAAAAAAAAGGAAACACATTCTCTCCTTATCACATGCCATGCAACATGCAATTTTTTCTGTTCTATTTCATGGGAGCACAAACTGTTGAGTGCCACTAAATGATTTTGCCATCCACTGACGCTGGTGACCTGACCTGCAGCTTGAGAAGCAAGGGTTTGGATTTGACTGCAGGTTCTGCTTGCCAAGGGCCCTTCTTCTCCTGCGTGTGCATTGGTGCTGCTGGCCTCCGGGCCTGCTGTAGCAACATCTGGTTCCCCAGGCTGGTCAATTGTCATTCACATCAAGTCAAACAGCCCCGTAGGACATCCAGTCTGCAGTTCCTCTTTAGCTGTTGGTTATCCATGAGAGGGCTGGCTTTTCAGGACTCCTTGGTTTCAAGTCTGAAGACAGAGGCAGAGTGAATGACTCTCTTTGGTCTTGCCCTGGCTTTCTTGTCCCACCCCTGCCAAGATAAATGAATGGGGGGAAATACGCTGTTTTGTAGAAGACCTCCAAGCCTGACCTACGGATTGCATAACACTGGGCCCTATTAGACAGGTACCAGGAACAATTCATATTACAATGGAATTCTTTTTATAAAGCAAAGGAAGTTTTTAACCGTAGGTTACTTTAGTGGCTTTACATTTGCATTACAGATTTTTAAGTACTGTCATTAACTGGGATGGTTAAGTAGGCAGGGGGCAGGAGAAGACTAAAGGGATTCTTTAATCATTTTCTCTACCTTTATCCTTACTCATCAGGACCCTGGCCATCCTAGCATCAATAAGAAATGATAAAACATCCTTTTATACACTTTAAATTATACATTTATATTTAGCTCTTCAAATTGTATTCTTTTAGGATATTGATAGAGTAGAATTTGAGTCAGAAGATGTGACTTCTTGTTTTGGCCATGTTTATTTTCGTATTGTGGGAACGTAGGCAAGCCTTTATATACTGGGCTTTGGTTTTACCCATCAGTTAAATGGGTATGAGGGAAATAACCCCCAGCATACCCATCTCACTGATTTCTGAGGATCTCATGAGACTCTGTGTGTATGTGTGTGTGTGTGTGTACGTGAATACACATACATGTGAAAATGTAAACTGCTGTGTCTCTATAATGGGGTGTTTTTTTTTTTTTTTTTTTGCTGTACGCGGCCTCTCACTGTTGTGGCCTCTCCCGTTGCGGAGCACAGGCTCCGGACGCACAGGCTCAGTGGCCATGGCTCACGGGCCCAGCCGCTCCACGGCATGTGGGATCTTCCCGCACCGGGGCACGAACCCGTGTCCCCTGCATCGGCAGGTGGACTCTCAACCACTGCGCCACCAGGGAAGCCCTGGGGTGCTGTTTTATCAGGAGATACAGAATTACATATCACAGCTGCCTGAAGTGCTGGCAGGTATTTTACACTAAGGTGACTCTTTTCCTTTTCGCACCCTTTTGGGGAAGATAGGACTCGGTTTGATGACCCATTTCTGTCTTAGATACAGATGATAATTGAAGACAAGATCTGTACTCCCTACGTTACAACACAGTGGGTCTTGGTCTTGAGAACCTGAATTGCCATGCTCTAGGCTGTTAGGAAAGGAACTCAGCAGGCACCCTAGCTTGATGTGTTGGAAGCTGAGGCTGAAATAAAAGTGCTGTATATTTATTTGCTTATGTCTATGATAGAGGCAAAAACTGAACTGAGAATGCTCTTGCCCCTCAAGCAGGGCTCTGTCCCTAAGACTGAAATGGTTGGGTTTCTGCAATCAAAGGCATTTTAATTTTTTCATTAAAAAAAAAAAAAAGGAACACCTTCCTGATGCTTTGAAATCTGTCCTAGCTCTAATGTGTTGAGTGATCGCACACTTAAGATCTCTGAAAGGTCAGCAAAGAGGGGTCCAGCAGGGGGCTTATTTTTGGTTCTTATCTGACTGTCAGCAACTCCTCCTGTGGCCTGCAGCCCCATCACTTGCAGCTCTGAGACAGTGCGTGTCTAATGAAGTCTTTGTTCTAACAAAGGACATAGACCCCGGCCATTTAAACCCCAACCAAATAGCTGATCCACTTTAGAATTTGACATGAATACATGGTTTTAAGAACTCATATGGTCACAAATGTTGCATCTGCTTCCAAGGCTAGGAGTGGACTCTTGTCAGATGACAAAGGTGATCCTTTCCCCTTTGTGTGGATGGTGAGAGGGAGAGGAGGTGGAGCTCTCTTCTTTTCGGGGACAATCCAGTGCATAAGGGTCTGTGTTTAGACTGGAAAGGTGGGAGATTTGTGTTCAATTACCAGCTTGCTGCCTTGGGCAGGTTGCTTTGAATATCTCTGGGCCCCCTAGATAAATAGCCTTAGAGCATTTTTTATGCCACCCAGGGCCTAGACCTTTATCATGGCCACTCTTACTAGTTCTATTTTATGGATGAATACGTTGAGGTTCTCTTGCCCCAGATCACACAGCTTAGGAAATGGGGAGACTCAGGGCTGGAACGCAGGTTGATGTGACTCTAGGCCAGGACAGCTGTTACCTCTGTGCCTTTTTGTTTGAAGGAGCCTTCTTGCTAATATCCCAGGATTCTGGGCTCTGCTGTTTGTCAAATAGCAAATTGTGATTAAAGAAATCAAAGAAGTCATCATGAAAATGATGGGTAATAAGCCTTACAAGAGAGAATTTGTAGCAGCATTTTACTTTATTAGTCTATATTTCTTGTTCGTTTATCTAATTCAACCTGTGCTTGAAAAATTTTAAAGGTTGAGTGTTGAAATATATCTGACACTTGCCACTGTCAGAAACACACTCTGAAACTTTTGTTAGTTTATGAATAGGAAGTTATGCTTATTTGATGTTCACAGAGTTACCTAACATATATAGCCTATCTACTTTTTGCCGGCTCTGAACTATATATTATTATTCCTATTTTACAGACGATCACCCCACAGATGGGCTTGTTGGACTGGCCTGTGTTCTTTCCTCTGCTCTACGCTAATAAAATCCTCTTGTTGGCTATTACGAGTCTATCTATTAGAAAATTTCCAAGTTCACATCTCATTCCAGAGGAGAATAACAAAAAAGCAGACCTAGACAGAATAATAATACAATAATTTGTAAAGTCTCAGCAAGCACCCTAACAGGGGACTTTATATTTTAGATAACAATAACTTCATGTTCATCAGTGAATTAGTTACTAGCCTTTCTTCTCAAAAGGTTCATCTAAAGAATTTAGAAATGCAAACAGGAATTAAGTTTCTTTTCTCCCCGTTGCTGCCCTTTCACTAATCATTTTTAGAACCTTTCAGGTCCCTCTTCCCAAGAAGTGTTCCCTTCTTGGCCCCCTCTCTCTCCTCCCCACTTCCTTTCTTTATTTCACTGTATCCCCCTCCTCAATAAAACTTCCATCTTTGTTATGTACATGCAGGAGACTTAGTGCATTTTGCAAAACAATATATTTTGTAGACGGACTGAATAATACATATGGTAGATGACACATACAGAGCAAGTAGATAGCTAATTTTGGTGACCATAGGAAGATTTAGGAGATGATTTGGGGGGAAATGGAGAGGGTCTGTTTTATAACCCTGTTTTCATAGAAAAGGATGTTGTCTCCTGTTTTATTATTTAAAAATAGCTCTGTATAGATAAGATTTGGTTCTTTTACCACTGTCCTTCTAATTCATTCTTGCCACAAAGAGATCTTCGGTCTTGATATTGTCTTTTTATTGTCCCAGAAATGGTAATTTGACAGGTTATTTTATACAAGAAGGGTACTAAAACTTAAAAACCTTTCCATAGGAAGGAAACACTTAACTTTGCCTGATGGAAATTGTTAATCGTAGATAGTAATCACAGTGTTAGTAAATTCAAGAGCATGTAATTTCTCCTTAAGTGACGTTGAGTCTAACCTAAAGAAAGAGAAGAGAGGACATTACTTCTTGGCAAAGTTAATTTTACAACACACCTGACGAGCACTGGGTGAACAAAGACAGGGGCCTGGGATCCCCTCCTTCTGGTCAGGGTGGAGAGCCAACGTGGTGGTGGGGGCGATTGCGTGGAGAGGGCAGAGTTTCTACTGATTTAACAACCACAGGCGGCGTCTTGACACCTGTTCACTTCCCCAGCTGTGCCAAACGAGGTTTTCAGTCTGGATGGGAGGGTCATTTTAGAATTCTAAAATATGTTTTTAACCCCTAGGGAGACTGCAGAGTTTTGTAGGGAATGTTAGGAGAAGGAACATCTTAGGCAGATAAATTATACTAAGGGCATGCGTGACATAAATAGAAATGTTATAAACCCCATCCTAAGCTTTCTGGGTATTCCTCTCACTCATTTCTTCAACCATCCTCTACTTCCTACCTCACCTTTCTCTCTCTCTCTCTCTCTCTCTCTCTCTCTCTCTCTCTCTCTCTCTCTCTCTCTCTCTCTCTCTCTCTCTCACACACACACACACACACACACACACACACACACACCCTTCATCTAGGTAAGTAAAAAGTAAAACTTGGCCATTTCCTTATGACATAATTTCTCAAGATTACTGGGTGCTGCTAAGGATTTTTAATCAAGCTACATTTTCCTTTGTTTAATGCCTTCTTATTATAATGCTCCAAACACACCTTTGAAATAGCACTCTTTTCCTCTGCATATATTTTCTTTAAGTGTTTGAGTATTTTCACATCACTCCCTGTTACCCTCTTTAGCTAAGATGATTTATTAAAACTGATTTAATCTCTCTATATTAGTCCATATTTTCCCCTTTTAAATCATTTGGGGACTAGT